>NC_061496.1:1162723-1305223 GCF_022539355.2 Hippoglossus stenolepis
AGAGATTTTTCATGATTATGAAAATAGAGATTCTGGAGCTGCACATTTAGAAAGAACCCAGTGATTAATTCAAGTCTGCACGAAGCAGAACATACAAATCGAAAAATAAAAACAGTCAAAGAGCCATTTAAACACATAAATGTTCATTTAATGTTGATTTGAGTTCAAGTCCCATTTTGCTTCCAGGCGTCAGGACGACACGTGGCTCACTATCACTGTGTGGTCTGCTCCGTCACCATCGCCCGCAAGACCGACATGATCAGTCACCTGAAACGCCACGTCAACAAAGGAGAGACGGAGGCGAGCTACAGCGGCAGCTCCGACCTACCGTTTGAAGAGCCCGGTAAATAATACGTACGAAATAGAGACCGAATATAAAACACTGTATATAAAGACCATCAGTGACTGTATATAGAGATGATCAGTGTCTGTATATAGAGATGATCAGTGACTGTATATAAGTGTATAAGGGCGTGTGTGTGTGTGTGTGTGTGTGTGTGTGTGTGTGTGTGTGTGTGTGTGTGTGTGTGTGTGTGTGTGTGTGTGTGTGTGTGTGTGTGTGTGTGTGTGTGTGTGTGTGTGTGTGTGTCAGCAGCTCCCTCTGGTCAGGCCTTTGAAATCATGAAAGAACTTGGAGGCAGTGCAGCTCCTCCCTAACCACACCACCCCCCAGAAGAGCGACACCTACTTCAACCGCAAGATGAAAGCCAACAGGTGAGATGTGTTTTGGGGGACCCAGAGAAGATGGAGACTTTCCTCTCCTGTGTCTGTGAGCAGCTTTTCCTTTATGCCTGGATCCTGTGGATTCTGATGTTGTGTGTCTGTGGTGTTTCAGGCAGCTGGTGTTCTGCTCGCTGGCCGTTCTGGCCGAGGAGAGAAACCCGCTGGAGTGTCTGGATGCTTTCGGAGCCACAGGTGAGACGCTCGTGAGCTGCTGTCGGAAAAACACCTGAAGACTTCGGACACTCCTCACAGCTGATTTTTAAGATACTGTCACTAGTTTGCTCAGAGAGAAATCTCCGACATCAGTCACATGACGAGACGACGCAGGTTAGAACTAATCTCTGAGTGGGACCATGAACACAGGCGGTCCTCTACCACCCGACACACTGTAAACAATACACACCTCTTATCAATACAGACATTATACATCCAGAAATGATCCTGAGCAGCTGACTCGGACACTAAAGTTCGGACAGAACCTCCAGAACAGGAACTCTCAGACTTCAGGTCTGAAAACAGCTGGAAGGGTTTCAGAGACGTTTCGAATCAGACAATCACCTGAGCTGGGGGGGGGGGGTTGACAACAGCTGATTATACAACAACCCTGTGGATATGATGTTGGTGAAGGTTTGACCACTTAACTAATATTTATTATGTATTAGTTCTGTTTGTCTGAGGCTCTCAAAGTCCCTAAAGACTGATTTCTTCGTGTAACCTTGACTTTGGAAGGTGTACGCCCAGTTTCACCTCATCTGCTGTGAAGAAGGTCCACGTTTAACCTCCATCTTGTGTCTGGTTCCCCGTCCGCCCCTCAGGGATCATGGGCCTCCAGTGGGCGAAACACCTCCGTCACGCCGTCAAAGTGACCATAACGGACATCAGCGACATCTGCGTCAAAATGATCAAAGAGAACTGCGAGCTGAACCACATCCGGGTGGAGGGAGGGTCGCGAGGTCCCCGGGGGCCCGAAGGGAACGGCAGCGAGGTCGAGGGGACGCCCATCGCTACGGTGGAGGTCGTCAAGATGGATGCCAACGTCATCATGCACCTTCGGTCCTTTGACTACATGTGAGCGCGGAGATATGATCCAATATAAACTCATTCATTAAAAAGTGAAGAAATAATTCATTCATCTTAGTTTGTTGATTAAATAAGTTTCCTTGACAGATTTGATTGATTCTCCTGATAATGTGACACGTCAGTCATTTAACTTTTCAAAAATGTGTTCAGTCACTTGGATCCGTTCGGGACGGCGGTGAACTACCTGGACGCCGCCTTCAGAAACGTCCGTAACCTGGGCATCATCTCGGTGACGTCCACAGACACCGGCTCGCTGTACGCCAAGGCTCCCAACGTCACCCTGCGTCACTACAGCAGCCACATCGTACGCACCGAGTACTACAAGGAGCTGGCTGCACGCATTGTGCTCGCCACGGTGGCCAGGTAAGACCTTCCTCCTCACGTCCTGATACAGAGACTGAAGACCAGTCAGAGCTCAGTCCTGGTTCCCGTGTGTGCAGGGCGGCGGCTCGCTGTAACAAAGGCATCGAGGTGCTGCTGGCGGTGGCGCTGGAGCATTTCGTCCTGGTGGTGGTGAGGGTCCTCAGGGGCCCCATGCAGGCTGACGAGTCCGCCAAGAGGTTACGGAAGCTGGTCCACTGTCAGTGGTGCGAGGAGAGAGTCTTCCTCAAACTGGGGAACATGGTGGACGGTGAGTAAAACGCATCAGACTGCATCAGGTGTCTCTGGACTGGCGACACCCAGTGGTCGGAGGTGTTAAGCTTTCAGGACCATCTCGACCCTTGAGGGAATTTCTTCAAACTTGGCACAATCGTTCAGTTCGACTCACGGATGAACTGATTACATTTGGGTGGTCAAAGGTCAAAGATCACGATGGCCTGAGCACATTTAGTTTCCCTCTTAACGTGATGTCTCAAGTCTGCAGCTGATTACATGTTGAGGACAAAATATACAAAACTCTCTAAACAAAAACCAGGAGAAGTAAATCCTGTCCTGACTCGTCTCCTCCAGAAACGCTGCCCTGCAACTGTCATGGAAGTCTGCCTGGGAAGACGGCTGTGTACCTGGGACCGCTATAGTACAACAGACACACAACACACAGACACTCAACATCATCAACACACAGACACACAACACACGACAACAACAAATGATTTTTGTCAATCACAAGTGGTGTGTGTGTGTGTGTGTGTGTGTGTGTGTGTGTGTGTGTGTGTGTGTGTGTGTGTGTGTGTGTGTGTGTGTGTGTGTGTGTGTGTGTGTGTGTGTGTGTGTGTGTGTGTGTGTGTGTGTGTGTGTAGGGCTGGTCCTCTGTTTAACACAGGCTTCCTGAGGAGGATGCTGTCGGCGGCGGTGCAGCACAGTATGGACGACATCCAGCCGCTCGTCAAAACTCTGATCTGCGAGTCTGACTGCACGTCCCTCAAGTCTTTAATGCACGGACCGTCCACCTTCAACCAGGGTAGAACTCGCTGTGTGTGTGTGTGTGTGTGAGCGCTCTCAGTGCGCTGCAGCACGTGTTGATGTTGTGTTTCCTCTGCAGTGGAGTGTGGAGTCGTCATCAAGACGTTACACAGCGGAGAAGAGTCGGGTCCTGATCAGTCCGGTGAGTCCATCGCTCAGTGATTTTATGAATCTTCGTAATTAGCTTCTCTCTGAGCTGCACATGAAGCGACTTCACGTCGGCACCGTCCCTCAACATCTCCCGTCCTTTCGCTCCTGATATTTCTAAACTGAGACTGAACTGAAAAGTCTGAGGTCTGAACCAAACAACGTTTCCTCCACTCGTTGAGTTCAGATCCGAATGGACCTTTCTCCAAATGCTGTTTTCAGACATGAGCTGCCGGTAAAGTCAGGAGAATCGGGTCCAGAGTTTATCCAGAGTTGTTTGCGTCCCCCACACTCACTCACTCACTCACAGTGAATCCAGTGGAGGATCCTGGACTGTAGCTCTACCTCTGTCCTCTAGAGGGCAGTGTGGCCCAGCCCGCAGCAGATGATGCTCTGCAGGTTTATGGTTTAAGTTTAATTTCATGTTTAATTCAATTTGAGTTTAACGTCCGCCCCCTCACAGGACAGAGAAATATTACAGATTCAACCTGACACGTTTAGATCAAAAATAAATGTGACTGAGTTTGAACAGAGTGAGTCGGTAACGATGGATTTTCACAGAGACTCTTATTCGGTTTCTCTGCAGGGAAGAGGAAGAGCGGAGAGGAGTCGGGGAACATGGTGAAGAAGCTGAAGTCCGATGCGTCTCTGGAACATCCGCCGTTCTACTACAGCATCCACCGCCACAGCATCCGGGGCATGAACATGCCCAAGTAAGTAACTGACGTCCCCCCTCACACCGTCCTGCTGCCTCAAATACTCACTGCAGCACCACATGTGGATTAATCCGCTGCTGAAAATAGTCCCTGACAATTGGTTCCTCCTACACTGAGCAGCTGTTTTAGGATATTTGCTGACGAGTGGTGCTGAAGATCCAGAAGGTCCAGAAAATTATCCACCTCGAGTGTCCTGAGATCTCAGGAACACCTCAAGAGAATTTCTTTAAATTTGAGCTCGTTCATTTGAAGAGTTCACAGATGACCTGGTTAGAAGTTGGGATCAAAGCTGAAGGTCAAGTTTAAAAACACTTTCTGGCCGTTGACAAGGTCTGGACTCCGGAACACAAAGACAGACTGTTTCCAGGTTTCCTGCAACTCGATGGAGGCAAACAACCACGAGGTGGAGATTCTAACGTAAACTTTACATTTGTGACGTGCTCCAGGTTTTACTCTCTTTCTCTGTGTTAACTGTTCATTTCTCTTCTTATTGAACAAACGTTTTACAATAAGTCTCCAGTAGGAGCCAGTGGAGTCGGAGCTGAGTGTTAAGAGACGGACTCACAAACTGTTGCTTTGGGCTCACACGTGGGATTTATTGACAATAAGACAAAAATAGAACAACAGCAGAATTATCTTAAAACATTTCTAGTAATAAATTCTGAAACCAAACATAAAACCTGTGAGTCACGTTGAGATTTTCATGTTTTTGACGACAGGCTGAACAAGTTCCTTCTGTACCTGATGGAGGCCGGCTTCAGGGTGAGTCGGACTCACTTCGACCCAACGGGGATTCGAACCGACGCCAAGCTGGAGCAGTTCAAATCTGTCCTCACTAAGTACAGCGTGCCTACGTACACCAACGCCACGCAGACGAGCACAGAGAAAACCATCTGAGAGTTCATCTCTGCAAACAAACTTCTGACTGCACTGACTTGAAACGACTTTCTCCTCGTTCGTGTGATTTCATTAGAGCAAAGAAACTTTTTCTTCTATTTATTTTACATTTCTCTGATTAATATGGTACAAGTTTGATTGTTTCTGGCTGGTTTATTGTGGTTTTATTTCTTTTGCCTTTTAAACAATAAAAATCTTTGTTCCTAGATGAATTTACTGATTCTTTTGCTGGTGATGTTGTAAATCTTTTTTCTGTGCTGATGATCCTGTTCTCAGTTAGTCGACGGGACTGTAACACACCAGAGGGAAGGGAAATGATTTATGGTTAAAAATGATTTATGGTTAAAAAATCCCTCATCAATCTGAACTCTATAAGTGAAACAGATATAACAAATTTAGCAAATTTATCAAAAAGTAAAAATAGAAAGATACATTTTACATTTTGTATTCAGTCATTACACGTTTTTAAATAAATATAAACAGCATAAACAATAAAGTCTAAACAGTGTTTGTATTATATGTATTATTTATAGAGGCTTTTATATACCTGCTAATTCTTATCTGAAATACACAAAGAAATCACTCAGTCTAAATTAACTTTGTAAACTATTCTTATAAAATACAAATTTCTACATTTCTATTGACACTAACACTATGTTGTGAACACAATTTCCATAAGGCTGATACAACTCTGAAAGTTTTATGGTCACATGTAGAAACAGTGTAATTACAAACCAATAGAAACTAAATCATCTTTAATGTTATGATTTAGATAATAGGATTCTGGGAGTTAAAGGTGCATGATGGGAAATTTTATGTTTATCTATTCATTTATTTTCTCAGTCTAATTTTCAATGTTCAAATAAAACCGAACACGTGGACATGAACAGACGATACAGTCCAATTTTACAATCAGATTAAATATCAATCAAAAGAATTAAATATCAGTGAAATATCCAAAACAGACAAGTTACATTAATCATCACAAATAAATGAAATATCTAAATATGATGAATAATAACAAATAATTCTCCAAAGTAAAACAGTTTGTTGTTGGTAATGTCTCCGTGTACAAATGAAATTCAATCATATAAAAGTTTGGGCAGCACTTGACTTTAAGAATGTGAAATTTCCAGATTATAGTTATTAGGTTAATCATGTGAGTCATAGACCTTTTATTACATTTGAATTTAGTGATGATGTCATTAGGCAGAGTCGATTATAAACAAAAGATGAGCAGATCATTTTTATCAAACAAATACACATCATACAAATACATATACAAATACATAACATCATACAAATACATAATACATTTACAGCCCGATAACTAAGAACAGTTTGCGCTCAATTTTGTGGGTTTTTTATTTTAATATATTATTTTATCTTTATGACATCACATCACCACGTATATTATCTCAAGACACTTAGTGAATATGATAAAGAAACAACTGTTCCCTCATAATAATAATCCTCTATATCCTAATAACAACTTTATTTCTAAAGCATTTATACAAACTAAGAAACAAAGTGCTTCACAAAATACATGGAAGGATTAAAAATAAAAGGTTTTAAGTTGGATAAAGTGCCTCGTCCGGTTGGGTGAAGAGAGGAGAGGGAGAGAAGCAGAGCATGATGGGAGTTTCTTCATGAGCATGGAGGAGGATGAAGGCGTGTCCCTCCTCCTCCTCCTCCCCTCTTCCTCCTCCTCCTCCTCCCCTCCTCCTCCTCCTCCGATGAGCCGGGGCTTGTACCTGAGCGCTGACCCGACCTGAGGCTCGTCTCCCGGCTGCAGCACCATGGGGATCTCCGCCTCCAGTCTGCTGGACGACCACAGGTCCACCTTCATCACAGGTAACACGCGAGCCTTCATCTGTCCACACGCGGTTTGACGCAGCGAGCAAACTCTTCATCTTCTTCTTCTTCATCATCGAACTTCCTGCTCCGCTTCCCGAGCACCGATCAGTGGTCGCTGGGACCCCGCGGACCGACCAGAGGGACCAGAGGACGTTTGTCCCGCTTGCTCTGAACCAGGTGTCTCGTCCATTTCCGCGTTCCAGACCTGTCCTCTCGCGTCGGTCTCCCTCCGCGGGGAGAAGCTGGGGAACTTGTTCCAGACAAACCTGTCGGACTGGTTCTCTGGTGTCTGTCCACGGGGAGAACTAGAGACATGTCCTGCTGGA
This sequence comes from Hippoglossus stenolepis, assembly GCF_022539355.2. NCBI lineage: Eukaryota > Metazoa > Chordata > Actinopteri > Pleuronectiformes > Pleuronectidae > Hippoglossus > Hippoglossus stenolepis. The sequence goes on from NC_061496.1 coordinate 1,169,874, forward strand.
GTTAGTCTCTGTGAGCAGGTCCCTCCAGCCTGTCCTTTCCTGCAGGGGACACTGTCCTCTGGGTCTTCTATGTTGTCCTCTGGGTTCTCTGTGGTGTCCTCTGTGTCCTCTGGTCCTCTGTGGTGTCCTCTGGTCCTCTGTGGTGTCCTCTGTGGGCTGGGTGTGTCAGGGTGTGTCAGGGTGGATCTGAGCAGAGGACAAAAGGTGCAGGTTTCTGTAACTGCAGGTGGGACAGTTCACAGAAAACTCTCATTATGTACTCAGCACTATGATGGGGGTTCAGTGGTCTCTGAACGTCTCTGAATGTCTCTGACGTCTCTGAACGTCTCTGAATGTCTCTGAACGTCTCTCACACGTGAACGCGGCTCCAGAGGATCTCAGAGGACACATGTTGAGGCTGGAATATGAAGGTCGGGGCTTGTGGACACGTGAGGACACCACAGGAGCAGCATGGAGACATGTTGTGTTTCTCTGTTGTCACCAGTTCCTTCCATTCTATTGGACTCTGCTGCAACTTTAAATGATCTTCTCAGGCTGAATTTACAGTTAAATCAACACGATGCAACTATTTGAGGTTAAAACTGCAGTTGTGCTGCTTCAGTGAGTGACAAGGAGCCGGTTTGATTCCCTCGCCGCGCCCGAACGCCTGATCTGTGTGGTCATCAGGTACGAGCAGTGAGTCAGTTAAAGTGGAGGTGATTAATAACCTGAGTTCTCCTCTGATGCTCAGGGAGGAAACTTTGAAATGGTCAAAATTGAAAGTTCAGCTCTGAAAGCCTGGACCACTTCCTGGGGGGAGTTGCCAAATGGCTGCTGAGGGCAGGACCAAATCCTTTCCTCTCATTTGTCCGTTTCCAGGTCGTCATGGAAGACGACCTGGAAACGGACAAATGCTGCGATTTTGAAAATGAGGCTTAGAGAATATTTGCAGCTTTTGTTTTGAAAATGAACTCTAGGTGTTAATGTTTTCACTGAGCATGAACCGTCCAGAACGCTCGCTGGTTGGCGTCCTGACCCTCGCTGGTTGGCGTCCTGACCCTCGGGTTGGCGTCCTGACCCTCGGGTTGGCGTCCTGACCCTCGGGTTGGCGTCCTGACCCTCGGGTTGCACCGAGGTCCAGTGTTTCTGCACCTTCCTGTGTGTTAAAGACGTGGGTCACATGAACAACACGGGGGGTCAACGCTCCGCTAAGAGCAGCTGTTGTAAACAAACTGAAAGTGACTTCAGCTCCAAAGTTAATTAAGTTAATAACTGTCCCACTTTAGGCGTCTTCGGACAATCAAATATTCAAAGTTATTTTCTGTCCCACGTCTCATCTGTTCTCCAAGTTTCATGAAAACCCGTTTAGTACGTGATCCCACGTCTGCTGCTGATGTTGACGCTGGTTGCGTTGCCTCTGCTGTTGCCATGGTGACAAGACAGTCTTACACGGGTCCACTGAAGTGGAGACTTGAGGAGATGTCGTATGTTTGTTGCTACAGTGAACGTCCTCAGCGTCGCAGGAGTCGTCCCTGCCCGCTGGAGGAAAGTGTCTGTCTCACTCTTCCTCCAGAGTCTGATTTCTTTTATCTAGTGCAGCTCTGTGAAAGCTGCTCGCCGTCTGCAGACCCGAGGACACGTCTGCGAGGACACGTCTGCGAGGACACGTCTGCGAGGAGACGTCTGCGAGGAGACGTCTGCGTTTTCCATGTTTGTCTCGTCACTTTTTCCTGGCTGCTGCTGCGTAGTAGAGGGCGAAGTCAGACTCTGGTGCCAGAGCAGTGACAACATGCACCCGTCCCCCATGATGAAAACATTCCTCTACCTCTGTGTGAGTGTGTGTGAGAGTGAGTGTGTGAGTGAGTGTGTGTCTGTGTGTGTGTCTGTGTGTGAGTGTGTAGGGCAGAGTTTGAATATTTGCTGGTGGGTCACAGGGCTGGGTCGGATGCGGCTGGTGGGATGAGGTGATCCTGTGACTCACGAGTCTCTCGACGCTGTGATGCAGTTTTTCTGCCTGATGTCAGTTGTTTTGTTGGGTGATTCACAACGAGGTCATTTTCCTTTTATTTCTAACTCTGACTCGAACTCATGATGGAAAACAGCTGGAGTTTGATTGAGATCTTTGCAATAGTCACATTGTAGAGAGGGACAGGAATCATAGAGCAACATGCAAGGTGTCGGGAATCGAACCTTGGTCATATTGTTTACACCTCACTGGAACTTGGCTGTTGGTTCCTGTTCATCTCTCGTAAGGAATCAGGAAGTTGAGAAGTTCCAGTGTCGAGAAAGATGCAGGACTGTGATGTGACTTTAATCTGCAGCTCCGACTTTCACTAATGATTCCAACATGTGTGTGTGGAGCTTCATGGTCCTCAGTGGATGTTGTTTTCCATAAACAGACCTGGGGGTGTTTGGCTCTGAGAGGCTCTGAGACTGTGGATCCTTTATGAGTTTCACAAGCCAGTAGCTGAGGTAGCTCACGTTAAACCGTTCAACATGAAGAGGGTTTTCCTGCCGTGAACAGATTGATAGTCTGAACCGAGCTTTCCTTCGACCTCAGCCTTGTGCAGGAAAGCTGCAGAAAAAAGACCTTTGTCTGCATGATCCTGTTCAAACTGCATGATCCTGTTCAAACTGATATAAAAACCACAATAGTCATAACAGAAGTTAAGACTTCTGTCTCCTGCCTCATCACATTGTACGCTGATGATGTCATTCCTTTTATGTGTGGTGCAGAACGTGGTCACAACAGGTGGTGGCACTAGAGAGTGGCAGGAGAGGATCACGGGAAAATGATCAAATCAGTTGTGTTTATTTAGTGTTGTGTTAAATGTGACGAGAGATTTTTCTATTTATTTAATTTAAAACACAATTTCAGGACTGTTCTGTCTCTTCTAACGCGTTGGAAACAGGATTTAAATCATCTGTCTTGTCACTGAATATGTAAAATGCATTAATGCAATGCACTTTATCTGCAGTTAGAAGATTTCACTGTAGGACTAATGTTAATGGCTGAATCAGTTGTGTCTTTGTTTTGCTGTCAGTGAGTCGTTCTTCATGCTGTGTAACTCTGCCTCCAGCTGCCATTACACAATCCCTCAGATATTCAGAGGAGCTGAGAAACTCTGAGACTTTTCACTTGTGAGTCCATCGCTCTGCACAAAGAGAGGAAGCTGCTGCTCAGGCTCTGCTGGAAAACCACCTGTTGTTTACTCCGACTCACGAGTCCATACAACACAATGCAAATACAGCAGGAACCACGTTTCCCCACCAAGCTGAGTCCCAGTATTTCTGTCACTAAACTGTCGACTGAGACGCTGCAAATCTGCTCGGTAGAGAAGAGAAGACAAGAGAATCCTTTACAGGGGACATGAGCAGCAACGAGGACAGTTACAAATCTGTAAAAGGACTAAATAAGTGAACACCAGGAAATATAGAAATATAAATAATATCATAATACACAGAATTATAACTGTGTAGTTCTCCAGATAAAGGACCAGGACAGGAAAATGCAGTAAAAACAGATTCTGCCTGGAAGGAACATTTCAGCCTTTAATTCTTTCAGAACATCTCATTTCTCTGTGTTCAGCACAGAACCGGACTCGGACTGGAAACCAGGTGAAACCTGGAGCTTGGCACTCAATCAAAAATGTCACGAAGGGAAAGATGTGTTTGAAACCACGGCTGCTTGCTGGAACTATTTCCTGGTCAGTGATATGTTAGCAGAGGCAGCTGAGGTGTGTTGTCAGCAGGTGAACTGCTGCGTCATGTGGACTAAAGCTGTGCAGGGAACTGTGACTTCATGTCCATTATGTGCAGCTCCTGCAGCAAAGATCTCAAGTTTTCTTTAGCTTTACATATTCTTTATTCTTTGTTGGCTGCAGGCTTGGCTCGTTGCAGGTTACGTTTAGTGGAAACAGGAGGAATGTGGGTATAAAATATCAGATCTGCAGGTTGAGTCCTTTTTAGATTCCTGCGTCACGTCACCCAGGTATGATGGTGTGTGAGTGGAACAGGCTGTTCAGCCTGCAGGTCACAGACAGACGAGTTAACAGACAGTGAGTCTGATGCAGAGAATAAAGTGTAATGTCAGTGAAATCACAGTAAATCCTGTCGTCTCTCTGACGATGATGTTGACGTAACCTGTGCAGCTCTGTCCTTATTGACATTTGCCTCTGCCTCTCTCTCTTGTGTTGTCACATCCATTTTCCTGAAAGACAGATCCCTGATCTCTGAAAACCTCCGACGCTCATTTTAATGACACCGACACTCTTCTAAACATCTGGACAAACGTCTGCTTCAGAACTTCTCCCATGGGACTTACTGAGCTTATTCCAGGAGTGTAAATCATAGACTGTGAATAAAACTGGACGACACGTCTCCTCTTCCTCCTGTCGTACAAAAATGAAGCTAAAATATCTTTTGCCATCATCTTCCAAGGTTGAGTCATTAGTCTGTGCAGCAGTGATCCTGGAGTGGAGGACCAGTCGATACACGCTCTCCACCAATCAGGAGTCAGTCTCAGCTGTCAATCATGACGTCTCAGCCTGTTTTATATCCTCAAATAACTGATTCAAACCAAACTGATGAGAAACACTTGAACAAACATCAGAGAGAAGAAACGAGCTGAAACGACAGAAACATCTTTAAACATTTAACGTCTACTTTGATTCTTTAGTTTGGTTCATGTCCCATCTGCTAACATGGAGGAGAACTGTGTGTGTGTGTGTGTGTGTGTGTGTGTGTGTGTTGTGTGTGTGTGTGTGTGTGTGTGTGTGTGTGTGTGTGTGTGTGTGTGTGTGTGTGTGTGTGTGTGTGTGGCTCAACATACACAAACACACATTTTTCTGCCTTGTAGTGACTTGTTGAGCGTCTCAGGTGTTTCCTGACTGACGACACAGATTCCTCTCTGGACGTCTCTGTTCATATATGTTAAACATGACATGATAACTTTACACGGTAACGATCGTACTGTTCTTCTAAATTGTTTGATAAGCACTTTCCACGTAGACATGTGTGTCTGCATGTTGGTGTGTAAGACAACACTGTGACATGTGATGACACGTCTGTCTCCACGACCACAGAGACACTCTCATTCTCTCATAGGAAACAGGAGACGACGTCGCCCAGTTTATTTAGTTTTAGGTTTTTAACCTGAATCTTCTTCATGAGTCATTTTGCTACAGACGATGGAAAATTCCACAAAACCTCTGATACACACAAAACACAGTCACCCAGTGTCATACACACAAACACACACATACACACACGTGTACTCATATCTTAGTGAGGACTCAATGACAACTAGACCCTTTCTCTAACCTTAACCATCCAAACTAAATACCTAAACCTAATTCTAAACCTATAACAAGTCTTAACCCTCAAACAGCCCATTGACAAAGTGAGGACCGGCCAAAATGTCCTCACTCTGTAGGGTCCTCACAAAGAAATAAGTACAGGAACACACACACACTCACCAACATCCAAACACGCATGTGTCCGTGCACAAGTAGAGACAATGGAAGGTCCTGGTGCTAAAGTATGTTTCACAACAAAATGATGAGATGTGTTGGAGTTCCATCCACGTGTCTTTACAGGAAAACATCAGAAACGTATCAGTGCCTCTGAACTGGAGGAAACAGACTTTACAGAGACTGTCACTTTGCTTTTCTAGACGAGTTGAGAACTGGAATCCTTTCTGCAGCATTAATCTGCAGGTTTACAGGTGAATCTCTGCGGCAGAAGTGAAGACACTTTCTTTTTCTTATGCCTCCACCGTGGATTAGTCGTCAGGTGTGGCTCCTCACATGAAACAGGTGTAACAGGTGTAACACACATCAACACACTGTGCTGCAGGATCTGCAGTGTTTGTACCACCACCAAGAAGAAACACATTTTATTGTGTTAGTTTCACAGGTTGTTACACAACATGTTGTGAGGCTTTGGAACTCTGCTCTACTGCGGACACACATCCTCTTTAGAATGAACGAAGAACGTTGTGATGTAAACGTCCCTAAATCATCTCAGGGAAGTTGTACGTCATCGTAGACTTGTCTCTAAAGACTACTACCCCCCCACCTGACAACACGCCCACATCAGACTACAAACCAATCAGAGAGAACATAGGTAGACGCAGCCCAAGTAGGTGATGACGACAGGACGAACTAACCTGATCAAATGAAACAACAAACACACGAAGCTTCAGACTCAGATCAGAAAACGTCCTGAATCAGAAAATGTTTTTCCGTATGTCACCTTTTTAAAAGCCGTCAGAAGACGTTCCTGAATATTCCTCCGAACTCCGTGTTTGCATTGGACCTGAAAAGAGAATTTAGTTAACAAACAGCAGCTGCAGTGGTTTGCATAGAAACAGCAGAGAGGCGATCGGAGTCATTCAAATCAGCTCCGAGCCGATGAGCATAGATGAGCTCGGAGGAGGAATCAGAGAAGAGGAAACTCCTCCATCTTGAGTGAAGTGAAGAGAACGAACAGAAAAGTCAAACAGCAGCAGAATGAGCCTGAAGAACTGAACCGAGTCTCAGAAGAATACAACTGGTCCAGCATCTGAAAGAAGAAACCTGCTTCTCTGATCCTCCACTGACTCACTGCTTCTGATTTATTCACCTGCGAAGTGGACGCTCTACTTTACATACAGAAGTGTTTTTCTATTGAAGCTCTAGTAAACAAATGAGCCACTTCCAGTTCAACACGAGCTGCTCGACTTGTTTCCTCTGGAAAGAATCAGGTTTTCTTTGAAGGGCGAACTTGATGGTGTCAGCAGAGGAAAGCTGGAAGGTCTTGAAGGTTTCTGACCCACAACCCGTGCTGTTGTCGTCCTGTTTGGACCGGGTCGCTGATGGATCGTATGGCGACTGCTCTCTGCCTCTGTCCAGAGACAGAAGAAACTATAAGAAGCCCTCGTCCTCCATCACTTCTCCTTTCATTCCTCTTGCGACAGTTGCAGTTTTTTGGAGACAACACATCCCCTCTTTTATTATTCATGAATATTCCATTAAAACATTTAACTTGAGACTTTCTGTCGTCTTTGAATTTTTCATTTCTCGACTCTTGTTTTCGAAGCACATCTTCAGCAGCACCGCAGGATCTGTTTCCATAGCGATGTGAGGCTGGTTGTCGTGGCCCCGTGCCATCACCCGCGCCGTAAAACATCCTGCTGCCTCCCAGAGAGATAATGACAGAGCTGTGCACGTCAACATCAACACTGAACAGTTCGAGACGATGAGCCGCAGCCTCCTGCTCGGGCCTGTTCATCCGTTAAGTGGTTACGTGGCACAGTGAATTACCTGTAATCGTTTGTGGATATTGAGCATTGGAAGCTGCTGAGTAAATAATCATCGAGAGGTTTCCCCTGGTCTCTCTGCTGGATGTGATTCGCAGCCGAGCAGAGAGAGAGACTGAGTTTGAGTTGATTGGAGCTCGAGTCTGTTTGCTGAGCTTTGTTTTGTTTTTCCTAAGTAACTGAATCCCTGTGCGTCGGGCGTCTGGTTCAACAGGAGCAGAGGGAACTCAGACGTTTCTGTTTCCTCTCTGTCATCATGCAAATGTTCTGCCAGCGCACAGCCCGACCAATCACAGGAGAGACTGAGGAGAGCAGGAAATGAGACAGATCCAGCTTTGTCAGACTTGGACAGAGACGGGGAATCTGATTGGATGGAAAGATTGGTCGTGAGCTCGGGAGACAAACAGAGATCCTCCTCCGTGATCTGATTAAAACCACAAAGATGAAGTTCAGTGTGTCTGAATCCTCTCAGAGTCAGAGAACCTTTTCTTTGTGTTCCTCTGGTCGTGTTTGGAAATCATCGACTCGAACGTTAAATGAATCGTCTGCTGATTCGTGTGCTGTCTGTTTTCAGCCTCTGTGTTTCACCTCTGACGTCACAGATGGTCTCATGAAACAATGTGGAGCGTTTGAAAAAGCCTTCGGGTCGTGTTTCCTCTTTTACCTGTGACAACACGTCGCAGCAGCACCGCCCCTCCCTCACCGCCGCCCTGAAACCTGAGGCTCAGACAGTCTGTGAGGAGCTGCCACGCAACACGCAGCGTGTTACACGCAACATGTTACACGCTACATGCAACACGCAACATGTTACACGCAACAACTCTGCTCCATCCTCATTGATTTAACGTTCAGATTTTATAAAGTTTTCACTCAAAACCCTGCGTTCGGACTCAAGCAGCCTCTGCTTGTTCTCAAACTGCACTTGCTCTGAGCTCCAGCTTCACCTCTTCTCCTCACGCTGCTTCTGAATAGAATGACACTTGTTGTGGGTGCGGTAGCTTTAATTCTTTGAGTCTTGTTTGATGAATGTAAAATCAATAAGTTCTGCTGTCACACTGAAAAACTGAAGCTGTGGTATCGTGGTCCCACCTGATACACCTGCTCGACCAATCACGAGTCGGTCTCAGCTGTCAATCATGACGTCTCTGCCTGTTTTTTATATTTAACTAATTAAAACCTAAATTACAAACCTAAAATGACAGAAACCATCTTTGACAAACATTTATTTAACGTCTACTTAGATTTTTTTGTTTGGTCCATGTCCCATCTGCTAACATGGAGGAGGTTTATGACCTATACTGCAGCCAGCCACCAGGGGGCGATCCAGATGCTTTGGCTTCACTTTATGGAGCCGTCATGTCGTCCATGTTTATTTACAGTATGTGGTTGGTCTGATCTCTAAAAATACACCAGTTAATGTGATGCCTTGACTCTTTGTGTGTCTGTGTCTGTGTGTCTCTCTGTGTGTGTGTGTGTGTGTGTTTGTGTCTGTGTGTGTGTGTGTGTGTGTGTCTGTGTGTGTGTCTGTGTGTGTCTGTGTGTCTGTGTGTGTCTGTGTGTGTGTGTGTGTGTGTGTGTGTGTGTCTGTGTGTCTGTGTGTAGGCCAGGCCGAGGCTGAGCTGAAGGACTTCAGTCCGTACTACAGGAAGCAGTTTTCCGTGGCTCGGTTGTCTCAGGTGGAAGACGAGCTGGAGCAGCAGAAGGCGTCGACGACTCAGCTGCTCAGACAGAGGGTACGACTGAGAGTCCAGATCCTGGACCAGCAGCATCTCCGTTAAACCTGGGAACCAATAAACCTCGTTATGAGCGGCTGCTGGTCCAGGATCATCTGTGTTCCAAAGACATCTGGACTCCGGACAAGAGAACACAACATTACTAACTGGTTCTATTGATGAACTCAGCTGCTCTTCTTCATGCGTGGTTCTGCTCCTCGTGTTCAGCAGGAGGCTCCTCAGGCGGGCGAGGTTCTGTACGAGGAGGTCGTCCTTTACTTCGACGACACCAGGAAGTGGAGGGAGAGGTACGTGGTGGTGAGAGCCAACTACTGCCTGGAGTGTCACGAGAGCCTGGAGGTGAGCGCCACGCCCGAACTCCACACCAGTACTCACACATCACGAGAACAACACGAGAGCAAAGTTAGTTCAGATTGTTTTCATCTTCTTCTTCCTCCTCCTCCTCTCAGACGTTTGTCAAAGGAGTTCCTCCGCGACAAAAGCTGCTGCCCACAGGGGGCACTGTTCTGACCACAGAGGAGAAGTACATGTCTATGGTGGACAAGTGTTTTCCTGACGAGACCAGTGAGTAAGAATTAAGTGTATTGATTAATAAATGTTAGCACCGAGACTTCAATGCACAGTTTGTAACTTTCTGCCACAAGTCAAAACAGTAAGAGTTAGTGAACAGAGCCGGAGTGAGGGATGATGGGAGTTGTAGTCTTCTCCTGGTTAGAGGAGGTTTTTATCTGAATCCTCCTCCGACGTCTCCTCCTCTAAAACAAACAGCTGATTCACTCCAGTAGAAACAGTGGTTAAAGCAGCTTCCTGTTAAAACTGACTCGTCTCTGATTGGCTGAGCTGCCGCTGACGTTTACTCAGCTTGTTTCTCTGAAAACTTCAGATCCTGCGACTAAATGAAACGTTACCTCGATTCAAACTACAGATTTCTACAGGTTTGAAAATGGGAAGAAACATTTAGGAAAATATAAAGTAAGTCCAAAGTCCCTGAACGAATATGTTGAGACCGTGAACCTCATGTTGGCGCTAGAGCCGTCAGAGCGTCGTCTAATCTTTGTGTCTTCTTGTGTTTCAGACGTGAACGAGGACTTTGCTCCGCCTCTGTCGGGGATGCCGGGTCAGTTTCCGGTTTACCTGCGTCTGCCGTACAGGAGAGACTCGTACTTCTGCTTCAGACAGCAGGTGAAACAGGAAGCCTTCCTGTCCATCCTGTCCGACTGCATCAGACACCAGAACCAAGGTAACACGCCTTAACAACCTTCCTCTGCTGCGGCGCTCCACACAACAAAGTTGGAAAGATTGGTTCTTTATTATCTTTTATTGTGAAACACTTCTTCAGTGAAATAGAACCAACACATACTCAGTGATGAAGATAAGTTATGATATTCTGATTAAGATGATGTTCAGGAATTATATGTGTGGATGTAACAACAAAGCAGGATCACCAAGTAGCCAAATCCCCCCCGATCCAGATCTGCACTAAAATTCAGTTTCTGAAATGTTTTCCTGAGCCGTTCCACATCCTCCACCCGGTTCGTGGTGACCTGTCCGGAGCCTTCGTGTAATCCTGCTAAAAAACAAACTAATGCAGATGAAAACATCACGTCCTTGTTGGAGGTTTAAAACCTCAGTTCCTTCCTCGGTAATGAGGAACTCTCGGGCTTCCTGCAGGGAGTTACCGCTTGAGTCCTCACAAGATCATCTGCAGGTTGAGCAGTTACCACGGCAACAGGCTCCGAGGGAAGGACCTGGGATGCAGCAGAGTGAAGCTTTCACATTTAAACTCAGCAGAAAGATGTGACGTCCCAGCGTCAGTCTCAGTGGTGACCTGATTCTCGTGTGTTCCCCCGCTGTCAGACTTCCTGAAGAAGCAGACGTGTGAAGTCCAGGCCTTCCTCAAAGCCATCCAGCTCTACAGACAGGACAAGGGCAGATATGAGGCTTGGGACATGCTGATAGGAAGTGATGTCAGGGTACGTAAGCAGGATTCACACAGCGTCTGAAGAAACAATCAAAAAGTCTTAGAAATGTTAAAGTATTAGGAACCAGTTCTACACAAGTTCAGGTTTTGTTTATGTTCACATCTTTTAGTCTCTCTCTCTCTCTTCACCCTCCATCTGCATCTGCTCTCGTTTCACTCGCTCATGAACTCGATCTCGGAGACAATAAAAAAACTCATGAAGCAGATGTTGTGGTGGAACTGATGGTGGAAGCGATGGTGGAAGCGATGGTGGAAGCGATGGCGCCGCCGCAGCTTCATCAACGCTCCTTTGTTTCCTGCTCGCTCACATTGTTTGTTCATAACGAGCTGGAAGGAAGTTTGTGTTGTGAAGTTAATCTGTTGGAAGCTTCCTGTTGTTTCTGCTCCTAACACACGTGCAGTAAATACACATACTACACACTGGTAGTACACACTGGTGCTCACACACTGTGTACACACACACACACACACACACACACACACACACACACACACACACACACACACTCATGAGTCAGAGCTGAGAGATGAATGGAATGAACGAAATGCAGCAGAAACTAAATAAATACTTTTTTATTACCACAGCTGCAACATCACAAATCAGTCGTGTGTGTGTGTGTGTGTGTGTGTGTGTGTGTGTGTGTGTGTGTGTGTGTGTGTGTGTGTGTGTGTGTGTGTGTGTGTGTGTGTGTGTGTGTGTGTGTGTGTGTGTGTGTGTGTGTGTGTACCTGTCTTCCTATAGTTGTGAGCACCACAAACAGGAACAACATCACAATCACACAGTTACAACAATCTTATCAGATAAAGAAGCTTTAAAGATTCCAAGAGCAATGACGGACTGAGCTCGTTCCTTTAGATGCTGCGTGACGCCTGAAACTGGAAAGACTCAAACTCCTCTGCAGCCCTGACAAGGAAATGAAATAAAATGAGTTAACACTGAAACACAAAGTGTGGAGGAGCTTCTTCTGAGGATCTACCTGCTTTTCTTACTTTAATATGATTTAATCTTCAGTGAGCTGGATTTCAGAAACGCTGCAGTGACGTCTCCACCTGCTCTTTGTCTCATCAAACACATTCAACTCTGTACTGAAGCTTTAGTGTCGTCAGGTTTTAGACACTCGAGATAAAAGCTTCTCTGATGAATGCTTCCATTATATTTTTTTAGGTGATGGCAAATGTGGTGATGGAGCAGCTGCTTCCGTCTCTGGAGAAAGACATGCTGCCTGGTCTCAAAGCCAAGAAGACGGAGAAGAAGAGAGTTTGGTTCGCTGTGAGTCAAACTGTCGAGACTTCCTTCTTCCTCCTTCTCCTCATTTCGTCGTCTTCTTCTGAATAGTTTTATATTCACACATCAGTTAAATCTCACCTGTAAAACGAATCTTTATAGAATAATTCAGACTTAATGTTTGAAGTGATTCACTGACTTGTCCCTGAATCGTGTTGACTGGACGCAGACGGTGGAGGCGGCGTACGTCCTGGTCCAGGAGCATCTTCTGGAGGGACTGTCGGCGCTGAAGGAGGAATGTCGGACGTCGGTGCGGCAGCAGGAAGTGCTGATCCACTCCGACATGGACCAGATTCTCAGCTCCAGACGTCAGCTGGGGGAAAAGGTCCAAGGTAAAGTTCAGACTGATACTCGGAGCTGTCAGACACAGGACGAGCTGCATTCCTCTGTGATTCATGAGAATGAAACTGCCTCTGGGGGATGGCGGTGAGCTGAGGGGCTGACAGAGGGCGCCACATGACAGCAGAGTCTCATTCGGTGAAATGTTTGACTTCCTCCTGCAGCCAAAGTGTCGGAGGCAGCGGAGAAGCTGTGCTCGGAGTCGGTCCAGCCGTACCTGGGCTCCGTCCTGGAGGAGCTGATGGAGCCAATCAGCTCGGGTTTCCAGGAGGGACGACAGCTGAGCGAGAACATGATGGACAGGTGTCAGGACGTCCTGCTGGCAGAAGACAAAGAGGAACTGAAGAAGGTTTGTTCAGATTTATTCTGCTGTGGTTTGACACTGAAAACTAAATCTGACTTACTCATATAAAATAACACAACTGATATTTAACAGTTTGATCTGAGACATTTATTTTCCTTTTCTATCAAAGACAGACAGACAGACAGACACAGAGAGAGAGACACACAGACAGACAGAGAGAGAGACAGACACAGAGAGAGAGACAGACAGAGAGAGAGACAGAGAGACAGACAGACACAGAGAGAGAGACACACAGACAGACAGACACACAGAGAGAGACACACAGACAGACAGACACACAGACACACAGACACACAGACAACTCTCTAACACAACATCCACAATCAACACTATGTAACTGTAACTGAGCGACAGCGCCCTCTGCAGCCACATGTGGTGATTGATTCCGTTTGGCTCTGGATCCCAGTGATGCAGTGGTTTCCATGTTGAAGTGTTTCCCTCCTCTCTGTCTCGCAGCTTCTCTTCGTCATGTCGAGACCGAACCTGCTGAGCTGCTACCAGAAGATCGGCTCCCTGCAGGAGAAGCTGCAGCACCTGCAGGAGAGATTCTCCTTCTCCAACATCCCAGGAGTGATCCACAGCGCTCAGATCGACCTGCAGCTGGTACACACACACACACACACACACACACACACACACACACACACACACACACACACACACACACACACACACACACACACACACACACACACACACACACACACACACACACACACACACACACATGGTTCATTTATCAGCATGTATGACTGTGTGTTGTTTCTTTGTGAACGATGTTGTGTTTTCCAGCTGTTGATGTGACCTCGTCTCTTTCAGCTGATGGAGAACGCAGCCTACACGTTCGAGCAGCTGCTGCACAAGGCCGTGCAGGACAACCCCGACAGCCCCGACATCGCCGGCTCCGCCCTGGAGAAGGCCAAACACAGAGTGCTGAAGGTCCGTTTGTCTTTCACAACACGACGACACAACAGCTACTGAAGATGGATCAGAACAGTTTAAATACAATTTGTTTGTTTAATTCATTTTATCAGCAAATTCAAAAATGTACGATTAAAAAAAGTGGGATGACCGACATGGAATCCAGACTTGTTTTGTAGACTTTGTTATTTTCACAGTTTGGATGTTGGGACATTAAACACCAGAATGATTTCGACTGAACTCACACTAACTTCAAATGGACCTTTGACCTCTCGTCTCCTGCAGCAATACGACTACGACAGCAGCACAGTGAGGAAGAGGATCTTCCAGGAGGCGCTCGTCTCCATCACGCTGCCCTTCATCAAGAAGAACCTGGCCCCCACCTGCAGGACTGTGAGTCCAACACGCACACGTGTGATGTAAACATGACAACACACACATTCTGTTACTACAAATAACAGACCATTGATTTTTATGGATCAGTTGTAGCATCAAATAAAAATCTTCACTTTGTAAAACACAAGTTATTAAAACCTCTGATGCTGCCGTTCTAAAACTGAAGTTGAGAAGCAGAATCTACCGACGAGAAGTTAAACGTCAAAATAAACGTTCAGCCAATAGTTCTGAGCCCTGAAGCGTCTCGGCCAGAACCTTTTGGACGATTACTTTTACTTTACCTCGCAAAACTTTTCCAACTCAGCCACATCTAGGAGAAGCAGCATTTTTCAGTTTGAACCCGACCTGAGCCCGAGAGGAAACTGACCCGAACCCGATGAAGTTACGTAGCTGTGCTGAGTTTGTGTTGCTCTGTCACTCAGTCCCATGTTGTGGCCGATGATGGACGTGTGCAGTGTAAACAAATAAATAAAATCATCCCAGACAACCATCAAGAAATCAAATGAAAGTTTGAGTTCAGGTTAGACACTGAACCAACTCCACTGGTGTTGTCAGGGTCAGCGCTGCGTCTCGTGTTTTCAGTGTTTGAGTTTCAGAAACACACAGCGACACATGACAACGACCTGAGAAGTGAATCTTGTGTCATGTTCCACATCTCAACGTGTGTGTTTGTCTCTGCAGGAGCTTCAGGATCTGGAACAGTTCATCTACGCCGACCACTCCAACTTCATCCATGTGGAGAACGTTTATGAGAGCATCCTCCTCCAAACGCTGGACAAGGAGGTCACCAAAGGTACAGAGGGACACACTAGTGACGGCAGCAGCTCGGTGAAGACCAGTCGCTCTAACCCTTCCTGTTTTCTTTGTGTCCTGCAGTGGTGAAGGAGGCGGCAAGCCTGAAGAAATACAACCTGTTCACAGAAAGCAGGGACCTCGCCAGCCGCTCCAGCCGCTCCAGCCTGTCCTCCCCGTCCGTCTCCACGCCGGGCAGCCCCGCCATGTCGCTGGCCTCCCCTGCTAGAACCAGCTTTGAGCCCCAGCTGCCCTCTCCTCTTGCGTTCAACGGTCTGTCCTCCATCCCCCAGAGGGACGAGAAGGAGGAGGCAGAGATAGGCGCGCCGCAGAGCGCAGCCTTAACGGACGTGACGCTGATCGAGACGCCTCTGGGCGAAGTCGCTCATAGTGTTGCTGTCAGCGAGGAGAGGGAGATACCTGCACCCAGAGCAGAAGAGGTCGTCCAGACTGTGAAGGCAGAAGCAGACGTCCCCGTCCAACCTGAGACGACAGCTTTAAAAGACACAAGCGCTCAGAATGAGACACAAGACGTCCGTGTGGCAGCAGCTCCAGAGACTGTGATCCAAGAGGAAGTGATTCCTGTCCAGACTCAGAAAGTGGAGACGGCTGCTGAGCCGGAGCCGACGAGCACAGATGTTCTAGAAGAAGCAGGAGCAGCTGCAGAAAGTTTAAAGACAGATGTTGAAGAAGAAGCTGCACAAACAGAAGCTGCTGAAACAGAACCTGCCTCAGAGGGAAGTGGTTCTCCGCTCGCAGCCGCCAGGGAGGGACACGCACAGAGCTCACCAGTCACGTCAGAGGCTCCCCCTAGTGGGGAAGCAGCTGCAGACACACCTGGAGATGTCTGCCTGGGCATGATGGGAAATGAAGTAGAACCAGTCACTGTCTCAGAACCCAACTCTCTGCATGTGTCAGTTGGCAGCGAGTCACCGCCCTCAGAGGTGGAGTCCACAGAGGACGTCAAAGCCACGCAGAGCAGCGAGGACGAGGGCTCAACAACCTCCGATGTCCTGGAGGACGACCACAGTCCATCACCTGTGAGCTCAGACGACGCCCCCGAGGCCACGAGCACCGGGCCCCCTCAGACCCAGACGGAGGAGGCCCCCGAGGCCACGAGCACCGGGCCCCCTCAGACCCAGACGGAGGAGGCCCCCGAGGCCACGAGCACCGGGCCCCCTCAGACCCAGACGGAGGCAGTGAGCGGTGATGTCCGTGTGAGCGAGGACGTCGGAGCAGGAGCGAGCTCGGAAACTGAGGCAACAGATGCTCCGACCTCTGAGCCTGTCGCAGAGGAGGCCCCTGTCGCAGAGGAGGCCCCTGTCGCAGAGGAGGCCCCTGTCGCAGAGGAGGCCCCTGTCGCAGGGGAGGCCCCTGTCGCAGAGGAGGCCCTGTCGCAGACCTGTGGAGGCCCTGTCGGAGGCCCCTGTCGCAGAGGAGGCCCCTGTCGCAGAGGAGGCCCCTGTCGCAGAGGAGGTCCTGTCCAGTCCCGGAGCTCGAGCGCTGGACTGCATCAAGGACATCCGTGACCTGGTGGAGGAGGTGATCGACGTGGAGGAGCTGGTGCAGCGTTACCCCAGCGGGATTCCAAAAGAAGAATAAAACATCGGGACCAATCCCGGCTGCATCACAGGACGTGTGATGCTCCAGCAGGACCAAGTATTTTAGGATGTTCTAGTGTCGTCTACTGAAAGAACCATTATGACCAGGACTTTCCTGACAGACCTGAACATCTGCTCCACATCGAGGAACCGTCCACTAACGCCTCCACAGACTTCAACACATATGCATGAAATTTAGTTATTTATATAAATCATCACATCAGGCTTCTGTTTCATTCACTTATTTCTTTTCATCTATTTTAGCACAAAACAGATTTTAGAAAACTTTAGATTTAGATATTTTTATGACAGAAGATTGTGAATTAAATTCTGAGTCTATTTTAAAGGATGTGAACGGGGGGGCGCTGACACATGCTGAGCTATCGGCTGCTGTAAACACCGAACACTATTCACAACTCTTCATGTTTTCACAGACGAGGAATCAGACGTCTGACTCTGTGTCACTGGAACCGGGCTGACCTCTGAACAATCAGTTCAGAGACAGATTAGTGTCACAGTTTGATTTGTAATTTGTTTAAAAATCTCTTTATCACATTTTAATATATTTGACCTTGTGATCTAAATCAATATCCAGATTCACTCCACAGCTGCTCATTGATCTTCATTGTGATTTTTCTTCTTGAGCTACTGAAGGATTTTCTTTTTTGATCTAAAAGAATCAAGGTCTCAAAGTGCCTCCATGTCCATGTCGTCCTCACGTGCCTTAAACGTCATGAAGAAGAAAGGAGGCTGGCTGCTCAGTGCCTTTACCCGTAGAGAACGTTTAGACCACGATTCGAGTTCAGGGACGACTTGACCTTCAACTGTTCACATGTTTAATCTGTAACAATCTGTATTTCTGTGTCAACTCTGGTTTGGATTTTGAAGCAGAAGAAATAATAAAAGGTTTAATTTGCCATTAAAACAAAAAGCACATGATGCTTTGATTATTTATGAACCACAATAAGTTTTAACCAATCACAGTCGCACTGAACAAAATAAAACCCTCAGTGATCCTCATCTGTGACACACAATGCTCCTTCCATTCAGTTGAGTTATTGCACCACAGAAGAAGAACAGTTTCATATTTCAGCTGGAGCGCTGCAGCCACATCAGGACAAGATAGAACAAAACTAGATTCTTTTACATTTGTTCATATTTAAAAAGCATTTTTTAAGATAATTCAATAAAGGCTGTTCACGGTCTGACTTAAATTAGAGTCAAATCAAGATGGATGACGTCTAAATCCAGAGCCTGGATTTCATTCAGTCCACTCGAGTGTCTTCAGTGTGAGAAACACCTTCTGAGCGACGTCCATAAACTCTGTGTTTTAATAAACAGCTGCATCACATTCAAATAGTAATTAGAAACTCTTCAGAATAAAACACGACATTTAGGACTGACATTTATATTTAGTGCAGGTTTGAAAGGTTTAAACATCTTTATTATACGTTTTACTTTCATTTGGAGTCTTATGGATTTTCTATATTTAAAACAACAATTAAAAAAACTGTGTGTGTGTGTGTGTGTGTGTGTGTGTGTGTGTGTGTGTGCCAAGTCATAAATTAGAGAAAACAACATGTCTGATAATGATTCTGAATTTAATAAAAGTCAAATTAACCCTGAAGAAAACTCAGAACTAACTTGAAACACGAAGCGTCACCGTGACGTCACCTGTCGGGTTGCGAGCTGCTGATCTGAAGCCTGTTTGACTTTGGGTCAGGCGCCATCTTGGTGTTTGACCTCAGCCAATCCCTGACCCCGGCTCCCCCAGCGGGTCGAGGCCCACAGAAGAACATTCACCTCGGGGACGTTCAGGTTCACACGTCACATGGAACTCAGCACACACCACCAGGTGGAGCTGTCACACCAGACATGTGTGAGGGAAGGCCCCGGAGCCCAGGCCCGGAGCCAGGCCCGAGCCAGCCGTCCTGGTGCAGGTGCTGGACGTCCACAGTGATCTGAGTTACTGCTAATGGTTTCAGGGCTCAGCAGCGGCCAGGCCCGAGAAACCCCACATGTCAAAACACGGCGCTGTGACGAGAGCAGAGGCTGACGGCCGAACCTGGAGGACCTGGCCCTCCGCTCGACAACCGGGGGCCTGTTGGGGGTAAAGGCCTGGAGCTACAGCGTATAAATCAGTTACTATGGTGATGCAGCGGCTGATTTCACGCCCCATCTTCTGTCCAGCTGCCGGTCTGGTTTTTGGGGGTCACGGCGACGGGCCCCGGGGCGGCCTCGTCTTCATGGAGCGGTTTGATGGATAAACCGGGCCCTGATGGACGACACCGCCGTCTCACACGTGTCCGCGTCTCCTCCTTCGGGGCGAGGAGCGCCACGCCCGGCCCGTCGTCCTCTTCTAAAATACGAGCTGTTTGCTTTGCCCCTGCGAGCGCCTATAATGACGTGTTGTTTTTAGCCAAATCACTTCCAGCGATCAGTTACACAGCTTGCAGCATATCCCCACCCCCACCTCCTCCCCTCTGTTTTGCCTTCAGCCCCTCTCCATCACTATCTGCCCCCCCCCCTCAGAACAGAAATATGTATTTTTTCCTCTCCGCACGCTACGGCTGTCAGAGGGGATTTGAGAAGCAGCTAAAGGAGGCTGAGGAACACTGGGAGTCTGAGTCACCATCCGGCTGGCTGCTTCCCCCCCGGCCTGGAGCTTTAACATGTCCGATCAGTTCTTCACCGTCTCCTCCACCGAAGTCTTGACCTGCTCCCCTGGTGGCTGCACTACAGGTCATAAACCACGCCTCCTCCATGTTAGCAGATGGGATGTTAAAGATGGTTTCTCTCATTTTAATTAGTTCACATCAATTGATTGTCCATAAATTCCAGGAATGTTTAGTTTATTAAATGATGTGCAGGTGATCAAATTTAAATTTATGTTTAATTTCTGACAAACAGTCGAATGTGTGTAGTTTGGTTGTTGATCAGCTTCTGTGCAAAACTAAAGTCCAACTAAAATCTATTCAGTTTTAATTTTAAAGTTTTGTCGTTTTCTTTTTTATTGTAAAATTGTGATTTATTTCTTCTTCAGTGTGATAGTTTAGTCTCAAGTGACAAGAAATAAAGAATAAAACCAACATCAGAAAACCTACATGTGCCAAACAATTTGAAATTAGTTTAATTAATTAAAAACAGACTCGAAGGATCAGAGGAAATAGATGAGTTCAGTTCTTCTTCCTGTGAGATGCTCGACCTCAAAGATCTCTGACTGAAAACTGTCGTCATGTATCTGCTCAGATCGTCTGATCAGATCCTCAGATTGGAAACACAACCCACAGGCCACGAGTCTGGGAGTCGCCATGTTTTTAAAACGATGATTTGTCTTCACAGGGTTCGAGGAACTTTCTGCTCAGGTAACTTTTTACAGGAAGTGTTTTCCTGCAGGACCAGAAGTGACGCCCGACACAGCTGATGTTTCTCAATATGCAAATCAACCTGTCTGCCACCTTCTTCCTTCACGTGTCGTTGTGACGGGCTGAGTCCCTCGGGGTGGGGGGTGGTGGGGGGGTCGCTAACACAAAGAGGCCCAGTGTTCCTGAAAAGGCCGGTCGGGTCCCAGAGGAGGGGCGGGGACGCGTCCCATCCCGCAGAGAACATTCCTCTGCAGGGAGCAGGAAAGGGAATCAGGCCTCTTTCCTCCTTCGACATGACCCCTCGGCCCCCCTGTGCCTGAGTCTTCCTGGGCCCCTTCGGGGGCCCCGCTTTGATCTGCCCCTGCTGTCACCGCTCAGGTTACAGCTAACCAACACGCCGCCCGAGTAAAGAACCAGGTCTGCTGCCCCTCCCTCCCTGCGTATCTCCACGTCTCACCTGATTGCGGCGGCGTTCTGCTTTTCCTTCTCTTCCTTTATTTTTGCGTCGCCTCACTCTCAGGCGCCGCGTCACATCCTGACGCCTCTCGAAGCCTCATTGATTCTGCTGTTGGTGTGTTTGTGTTATTGACTGGAAACCTCTCGATACCTGACGCTGCAGCACCAACGCTTCAGGGGATTCGGTCTCCATCTTTGATTTATTTTGGTTTAATCTAAATTCCATTCATTTACAAAAAAAACTGAAATCTCAGATAAAATCACCATGAAGTCGATATTTTCTTTTTGTATTGATAAACTACAATATGGAGTCGCCCTCTGTTGGTCATCACACAGAAGACAGGTTCAGACACATCCTCATTAGCTTCACTTTCTGGATCCGGAGTCTACGTTCATCTTCAGTCTATGTGTTGTGTTCTTACATTATATTTCAAACATCTGTAGTTTCCTTTGGTCTCTTGACGGTGGCGTCTCCACAGCAGAGTTAATACATCACTTCCTGTCTCTGTCTGCTGCACCGCGTGTTGTTCATGTGTGAAAGGAAACGTCTGAAAACTGCTTTTGATTACAATATAAATCTTTATAAAGAAAATCCTTAGCAGGGAGACTGTTTCTGGATGTTTAAATGTTTTTTTGTCTTAATTATGTGAATAAGATTTATGATAAAGTAAAAAAACTAAACATTATTGGCATAAAACAGTTCTGCTGATTAATTTGTGAAAGTGTCTCCAAAGGTCTAGAAGCTAATACAAGTGAAACAGTTTATCATCAGGTCAACATAGACATTGATTCCTGTTCATTCCTGGTTTTAAATAGATAAAGCTGCTCATCATTATGCTCCTGCTAATCAGTGACTGTACAGTATTGAGTCCATTTTAAAAGGCCCCATTCACACCATGTTTCACACGTAGTTTAAAATAAGCTGCGGAGCTGGTTTTGATTATTATGTTAACCTGGATCACTCAGAGTACAGCGGCCAAATTAAAACAGTCTCTCAGACGCCGATTCCCCTGGCACTCGCAGTGTATTTAAACAGGTATCGGTTACAAAGCCGAGAGAGAGAGAGTAAAAACAGACAATAAAGAAAGAGGGGATTTCTCTCCCTCTCTCTCTCTGGATCTCTCCGACTGTGTCGTGGACTCGTCACCGTTCGGCCTCTCGGCAGCAGCCAAGCTAAACATTCCTCCTGGGGAGAAAAAAACCCTCGACACGAGCTTTATCGCACGCAAGCAGAGGTTTGATAATAAATAAGACAAATGACTCACAATAAACTCTTTACTTCCACGACTATTCATCATCTCCACAGCGTCAGGAATCAGCTGCGGCTCGATACCGGGACTGAAAACGGGTTTAAGACGAAACTCAAACGTCCATTTTAGTGATAACGTTGATTGATTTTGAATTCCCTGGCTTCAGTGTCGTGTTTCTCTGTGGAATGTCTGGGACCAAAGAGGTTGATGCATCGGCAGAGGAATGAGCGAGAGAGGAACATGTGGGCTGGAGGAGAGAGAGAGGAGCGTGGTGTTTGTTCTCAAAGCTCCAGTGTTGCTGTTGAGGGTGGAGTGATGCCCTCTGGGACTGGTGAGGGTTGTTGACCCAGACCCGGCCGGGTTCAACGGCACAGATCCGCAGATCCTGATTGAGAATAACAACGAAGCAGCTCTGGCCGCTGGACGAGCCGAGACTCTGACGCTCTCAGTTTAGTGTTTCCTCTCGGACACAGACGAGGACAAGCTGCCCGGCTGAGCGCCTCCATCACCTCCTCACATCCTCCACCGCTCTCCACGCGCAGGAGGCCGCTCGGTGTGCACGTGTCTGCAGGTCGGGTTCAGGGAGCGGTTCTCTGGACTCATGAAGCTCCACAGTGATTGAACACGTTGAAGTAGTGAAGTAAAGAAGTTGTGCTGAGGATGTCGTCCATCTTTATTTCTGTGGTTTGGATCAAGTGGCTTCTACAAAATAAGATGTGCAAAGTTTAGAAGCTTCCAGTTATTTCACTGTGGACAAGAAGTACTGATGATCACTGTGATATTTAGAAAATATATTAAATATACTCATATGATAATATTGTCTTTCCGTGTTGGAGTTCAGTATAATTCATTTGCAAAAACACAACACGCAAATAAACAAGTTGGATTCTGACTTTATATCATTTCATCAGAGGCTTCTCCAGCATCTCCAGACACTGACCTTCTGGTCCCAGTCTGAAGATTTGATCTCCTGTTTCACATCAACTGAAAGATGTTTATCGTCTCTTTTCAACATGCAGATATGAACATATGAGAAAGCAGAGTGACTCTGGAGGAGGAGACGTGAGCCAATGAGAGGCCACGTCACTTTGAACAGTGACACCAACTGGCTGATCTACACTCTGGTGACTGGGGAGAGTTTAATGGCATGAATGTTTGTAGATAATCCCACTGAAACCTGTTGATGTCCATCCATCTTGTCCTGCTGGTCCAGGTTTGGCTCTCTGAGTTCAGCAGAATGTTCCAGACGTCCAGCTCCTCCTGAGGGATCCTGCAGTTCCCAGGCCTGATGGGACACTGAGTTCTGGGTCGACCCTTGGTCTCCTCCCAGTTGGCGTCCTGGTAAATCTCCAATGATTAGATGCTGAAACTACTTTAAGTCCCCCCCCACCTTGTAACCGAGGCTGAGCCCGACAGAGAAAACTCTTTTCTGCTGCTCATGTTTGTGATCTCGTTCTCCGGGGTCAGAATATAAGGACTGGTCGATGGAAAGCTTTGTGGCTCAGCTCCTTCTCCACCACAACACGGAGGTTTTATCCATGTTTGGGATCAGAAAAACATCTGAACCCTAAAGTGTGAATGAATGTTTTTATCCCACTGACACGTAAATATCATGATTATCTAAACCTGAAACCGGAGGAACGAGACGCGTGACTCCAGAGGAAGAGGGTTCCTCTGGTTGGATGGTGAGAAACGTGCAGTGGGAGACGTCTGATTCGGAGTTTCCAGTTTTTGTGGCAGAAAGACGGAACAGTAGAATATTGTGGCAGACGCAGAATGAGAGGGGAACTGTTCGTGCACGTCCGTCGTCTCCATCCGCTCCACTGCAGCTAACCTCCACCCGGGCCGAGTGGGCTGCTGCACGACCACAGAGCGGTGTTTTCTTTTCGCTGCAGGGGCTGACGGGGGGTGATAAAGGCGCCTTTGAGGCCTGCGATGCCCCGGCCTGAGAGATTAATCATTCAGACGCAGAGCAGAGACTCGTGGGGCCTGACAGCCACCCCAGGCCCAGGACTCCAACAGGCCCATTGACCGTCTCCCGGCAGAAACCTCCACCTCCAACACCTTCACCTGGAGGTGGAGCAGACGGACTCATCCGCAGCTGAAACAGCTTCGTGGCTTTCGACTGAAGAATCAGCTTCGTAAATTAGTTCAGTTATTAGCAGCTGAGCTCACGACAGAATGAGCTCATCACAGCAGGGTGAGCAAGTGCAAAACTGTTTTGGGAGCGTTTCAGCGTTTTCCTCTGGAAATGTGGCCGCGCTAATAATATCCCGGTGAATTCGGCCTCTGTCCCATTTGAAGCGTCTACAAAGATCCTTGTGTGCGTGTGTTTGTACACGATGATCAAAGAGCAGCGTTTCAGACTGCACAGCTCTGGGTGTGTAGCCAAGAGGACGCTGCACATGAGTGAGTGTGTGTGTGTGTGTGTGTGAGTGTGTGTGTGTGTGTGTGTGTGTGTGTGTGTGAGTGTGTGTCTGCTTTCTCTCTCACCTCTGCTGTCCAGCCGCTGACACACTCCAGAGCTCCGTCAGCAGCCTTTCATGTGGTTCACAGTTTAATAGGTCTCACTGATAATTTCAATGAAACACTTCCTCTGCCCCCCCTGCACTGCTCGGCTATAAATTACAGCTAATTACGCTGATCTGAGGTCTGGCAGCGATCACAGCGTGACTGCGAGCTGACCACACCTGTCAGTCACACGAGCTGATTCAGGAACTCACGGGCTGGTTAATGGTTGATGTCAGAATGTCTGAACCTCAGGAGGAGGCGGCGGCCTTCGACTGCACGAGAGGATCCAGGGAAACATGTTGTTATGAAAATGAGCAGCATGAGAATATCTCAGATTTACAGACTCATTGAACACATGCGACAGGTTTGTATTCACTTGAATTAGATTTAGAAAATGTAAATATGTATTTTTGCAGCAGGGTGTTTGCTCAAGGCTGAATTACATATGAGGGGCAAAGTGGGCAACTGCTGCAGGGGCCCCAAAAGCCCCCATAAGTTAAACAATTAACTTATGGTGGCAAATTGCAGATTCAAGGTAAAAAAGCTGCTGTGAGTCTGATATTAATTTAAAACTTTAATAATGTTTTGACTAATGAGAAAACTTCTAGAAACTTAACTTTAAAGCCGGACTGTACTCGTCTGTTAAATTCAAGCTCAACAAGTTCACACTGCGATGACATCGGTTCTTTATGGCAGGTTCGTGTCTCTATTTGTCTGTGGCCACCGGACGTCAGCAGTAATTGAGCTTCTACGTCATGAACATTCTTCCACAGTGTTTGTGTATTTATCGTCACTGCCAGAGGGAGGAGACAGTTCCACACTGCAGGTTTTCAAATGGAGACGTTAACATGGCGCTGGACCTCTCAGATATTCAGAGGTTGTTCACACTCACAGAGATGCAGCCTTTGCTGATCTCTGTTTTTTTATTGATCCTCAGGTGAGGTGTATATAGATCAGGTACCAGAGGGCTCAGGGAAACGGTCTGGCTTTGAGACTTTTCAAAGCTTCAGGTTAATCGATGGGAGTCGGAGGGATGAGGGTGAGGTGGCTCTGTGGAGGAGCAGGAGACAGGAGACAGGAGACAGGAGACAGGAGTCCTGTCGCTGATGAGACAACCTTCTACATTTACTGTTATGAGGTGGAACCCTCGCTGCCCCTCCACAGAAACTCTGGTTATATTCCTGCTGCAGAAAGAAAAACATCAATCACCAGAAGCTGAGTCCAATCACAGGCAGCAAACCAGGGTTGCCATGGAGATACAGATGAGAGAAAGCAGGGATGAAAGGGCAGGACCATGAGTTACTATGGAAACAAAAACTATAATGTGAATATAGAGGGATTCTGCAGAGAAGCAGCAGAAACCATGAAGCTCTGGTCTCAGTGAACAGAACGAGAAATGAGAGAAATGTCTACGAAACTTTTATGATGAAAACCATCAGGTAGAAGACGTAGGATCTCGAACTGTCAATCAAAAGGTTCCAAATGTCAGTGAAACACTTAATAGATATCAGTCCTGTAAACATCATGAGTTATTCTCTGATTTAATGGGAATCAGTAGGGATGTTTTTCAGTAATGCTGCTAACTAACTAACTAACTAACTAACTAACTAACTAACTAACTAACTAACTAACTAACCTATGTGGAATCCTCACCTGACAGTAGTTCGATCTGATCCTGGACCTCCTGTTTCCTCCAGGTGTTCCTCTGGTCATTCTGCATCATGATGATATCTTCTGGTACTTTTATACTTGTAGTATTTTTGACCTCGACTCCTCGTGTGTTTCTCCAGTTCCTGTCGATCTGCTTGACTCCGGCTGCTCCGCTCAGCTGCTCCGTCTGCTCCGTCTGCTCTGCTGCTCTGGACTGAGACGCCTGTCCCATGTTTGTCATCAGTGCAGCTCAGGTACGTTTGTTCCTGTCTGTCGTCTTCCATTAACTCACGAGTCACAGCCTCTCAGGGACATTTGACCGAGGATCCACTTCCTGGTTCCACAGCCACATTTCCTCACTGTGGCTTCATGTGTGCTCCTGGTTTCAGACACTTATCAGGGAGGGAGGGTGAGGACATGAAATCAGATGAAAAGTGGGGCTTTGTGATTTAAAGAGAGAAAGAGGGAGATAAGGGGAAGGCAAGCATCATTCCTCTACACCCCCAACACACACACACACACACACACACACACACACACACACACACACACACACACACACACACCTCCTGTCTGTCGCTGATTTAACATTAAACAGGAAGAGCTCTGAGCTGGGGGGTGGTGGCGGTGGCAGGGGGGGGGCAGAGGTGCACTGCTTCCCTGTGAGGAGTCAGGAATCAGAGCGAGCGAGCGAGCGGCCGGGCCGAGCCTGGGTAAGGTATCACATACCAGGGGCCCCGGACCCCAAATCAGCCCCGTCTAGACTCTCTGGCACCTGCCTCTGCTTATTTACCACAGGCAGCCACCGGAGGCCCCGTCAGGGCCGCAGCGCCACAGTCCGACCAGCACCGTCACCTCCGCCCACACCTCCACCTCTGGAACCAGTTCCCTCACTCCTGAAGCCCCACATCCACCAGTGGCCCCATTAAGAGAGCGGGAGAAGGGGAGAGTGATGAAAGAGAGAGAGCTCTGAAAAGAACAGAAAAGGTGCGAGAGGATAAAAGGTGTATTTTTACAAACAGGCCAGATGGAGGGACGTGTAACCAGCGTCCAGGTGCATCACCATCACCATCACCATCACCATTTCATCACCATCACCATCACCATCACCACCACCATCACCATCACCATCACCACCACCATCACCATCACCACCACCATCACCATCACATCATCACCACCATCACCATCACCACCATCACCATCACCATCACTATCATCACCATCACCATCACCATCACCATCACCATCACCATCACCACCACCACACCATCACCACCACCATCACCACCACCACCACCATCACCATCTCCATCCACCATCACCATCACCACCACCACCATCCCACCACCATCAACCATCCACCACTCACCATCACCATCACCATCTCCATCACCATCTCCATCACCACCACCATCACCACCACCATCACCACCACCACCACCATCACCATCTCCATCACCATCACCACCACCATCACCATCACCATCTCCATCTCCATCCATCACCACCACCACCACCATCACCACCACCATCACCACCACCATCACCACCACCACCACCACCACCATCACCACCACCACCACCATCACCACCACCATCACCACCACCACCACCATCACCATCACCACCACCACCACCACCACCACCACCACCACCATCACCACCACCATCACCACCACCACCATCTCCATCCCATCACCATCACCCAACCACCACCATCACCACCACCACCACCACCACCACCACCATCACCACCACCACCACCACCACCATCACCATCACCACCACCACCACCATCTCTCATCTCCATATCACCATCACCACCACCACCACCATCACCATCCCCACCATCCCATCCTCACCACCACCATCTCCATCTCCATCACATCACCACCACCACCATCACCATCCACCACCATCACCATCACCATCACCACCACCACCATCACCATCACCACCATCACCATCACCATCCCCATCACCATCACCAAGGCCAAACTGTCCCTTAGGTTCTGCACCTAATGTTGATTTCCAACCATATCCAGGTTAATCCAGGTTATCTCAGGCTCACACTATGTTATCGTACAGCAGCTGAACCCCCACACTATGTTATCGTACAGCAGCTGAACCCCCCCACTATGTTATCGTACAGCAGCTGAACCCCCTCACACTATGTTATCGTACAGCAGCTGAATTATGATCTGATGCCAGTTACTGTAAATTAAAGTGCCAGAAACTGTTTTTATTTCAATCTTTTTTTCGTGATTTATTCTAAAATGCTCAGACTCTGGTTTGTAACTGTAGAATATAAACTTGCTTTGTTACATTTCCACAGATATTTCTGATCGTGGGTTTGATCAGTTTCTTCTAATCGACACTGAAAACATCTCCAGCGTTTCCATGTGGAAAATCCTGGAGAAAGAAGGGAGAGAGTCGCTGTAGTTTGACATTTATCTCAGTCTGAATTCATTCGAAGCAGGAGCTCAATGGAGAAGATTGGAGCGAGGGAGGTTAGCAGAGAGCCGTGGGGCAGGGTCAGAGGTCACATCCTGGCCATGCTGCTCGCCACAGCGTCCTTTCTGCCACGGGGGAGCCCGAGGTTCAGATCTGCTGCTGACATGACCCCCTGAACAAACAGCCAACTCTCCCGGCCACATCTGGCCGGCATTTACACCCAATCTCAACAAACAAACACAACGCACATTTAGCTAATCGCTGATGATGAGAGGAGCGAGTGACCGGGTCAGCTCAATCAAGAGGCGGCTCAACAACACCCGACACAAGGGCCACAAGCGAGAGTTGATAGAAATCAGCCCAAAGCTGTTTTAACTTTCGGTTTTCATTTGTTTCTGTGACATACAAACTGTTTGTTGGTAAATTTGAGGTTAATGTGCAGAGGAGAAAAAGAAAAAGGGAGAAATGGTGAAAAAGTGGAAAGAGAAGAGAAGGAACCAGTTGTCTTCAGAACGAGAGCAGACTGAGGTTCTGGTTCCAGATGTTCGGTTCCTCCCTCTCGCTCCGTTTCTCATGCATTAATTCCCGGATGCCGTTAGCGGCCGATGCTAATGTGTCTGTCTTGGTCTGCTGGCGGCGTACATTAGCCAGTCTTACCTGCGGTATGCAGCCTGTGTCAGCAAACATGGACTTGAATCTGTCGTCCATGCTGATGTGGGACAGAATGCACATGCTGCGCCGTCTCTGGCCCTCGTCAGCTGCAACATAAACAGGAGGAGGAGGAGGGACGTCCACGGATGAATGAGTGGTTGTGCCGTAACGCTCCGCGGGACGCCAATGACCACATCTAGGAGAGCTGAGTGTTTTCTGAAGATATTAATGGGCTGAATGGTCTTTTTAAAAAGCAGCGATTCCTGCAGGAGGTGGACGGGCGTTAGCTGCAGAATCAGCAGCAGCCGACTGCACTTTCTCAGTTTGACGAAAACACAACGTTTCAAAGTGGAACTGAAAAAGGAAAAGTTTTCACACACACACACACACACACACACACACACACACACACACACACACACACACACACACACACACACACACACACACACACACACACACACACACAAAGATCTTCTCCTGTTTGTGCAACATGTGATAAAACCACAGTGTCCAGCTGATTGAGGACGTTTTTCAAATGAAATGATGTTTGTTACAGATTTCCGTCAGTGAGCTCAGAGCCACAGACAGTGTCTGTTTCCAGCCCCACTGAGCCGTTACTCTGACCAGCTCACAGACGTCACTGGGACCAGTTCACGTTGGGTCTATTTCCTCAGTTGAAAGCAGTTCTGTGGATTATCCAGAGGTTCCCGCACATTGTTTGTGGAAACCTTCATGCAGTCTGTGTTTTGTTGCCACTTGGCAGCAGTGGAACCGGCCTGAAACCTTGAGGAGCAACACGATCGTCCCTCTGTGGCCTCGAGTCGGAGGAACGTCCAGTGTTCACGCTCCTTGAAACACTGGTTTGGTCTCCACCTCCTCCTGAGGGAAAACATCTCTCTCTTCAGCTGCTGGATGATCGTCACCATCAGCTCGTAACTTTAATTTAGATGAAAACTTCCGCTGCTGTAAACAGGGACAGTGAACCAGAACAAAACAAGGAGCTCAAGGTCGATAAAGAGGGAGAACAGCTGGAGATTCATTCATCTAAACATTCAAATATAGATAAACGTTGTTCACTGTTTGTATTTTAAAGATGTGAGGATCACAACCTAACTTCCATTCACTCATGTTCTGCCAGACATCTGGATCGCCCCCTGGTGGCTGGCTGCAGTATTGGTCACTTCAAGGTCAAGGCTTTGTTTTTTCCAGTAAGTTTGAATAAGTTATTTGATACTATAAATACTTCATGATTGACAGCTGAGACTGACTTGTGATTGGTTGAGTTTGTGTAAGAGCAGTACCTTCATCCTGCGGCCCCCATCTTCATGTACAGTCTAGTGTTGATGCGTGGAGCAGCCATCTTGGATTGAGGTTGAGGTTCTAGTCACAAATCGGACTTCAGGTGATGTTTCTGACTGTGAATTCTTCCCAGCTCAAATGGAACGTAGCCAGAGATTATGGTTTGTGCCACTTGAGGGCGCTAATGTCGCCTGTGGCCTGCAGGAGAACTCAGTCGAAGGGCACAACTCAAAAAGTTATTTTTATCTTTCTAATTTGTCGCTGACTCAATCAACATCCCAGCGTTAGTCTGTCTCTCTAGATGCTGTATCGTAGCGGAGGCAGAAATGTGAGGGAAATGAAAACTGTCTGCTTGGATGAATAACACTAAACATACTGTAAGTAGGACGATGTCATCCAGGGGCTAAGTGGCCCTCGAAGAGCCTCCAGTAAACGAGCACATTCCCTCAGACGGCAGCTCTGAGCTGATCGAGCGTCTGCATGAAGGAGATAGAGACGGAGGGACTCGAGTGTTAGACCGTCAGCGAGCCCCGGACCTTTATGAGTTTGACCCCTGACCAGAGCTGGAGGCCTGGAGGAGGAGAATTCACAGAGTTCAGAGCAGAGTTTGACCCGGGGGACTTTTCATTAAGAGAAGTGTTAAGAGAGAAGCTCTCCGCTGGACCAGAACCACTGACAGACCTCCTGTCATGCCCACCAGCCTGGTCCAGTTACAGCTGGTCCCAGCCGTGTTCGGTCAGCGGCCGTGCAGCGGAGCCTTATCGGCGACTATGAGATCCAGATGTGCTCAGTGAACCCCTGGAATCACAGGAGGGAGAGACGGCTTCGAGCTTTAATTGGGAAAACAGGAGGAAGCATCAATTTTACTGCCTTTAATAAGTCAAAGCTACGCTGCTCGCTGCTCTGGCCCTTCCAGCGCAGCCAGCGATTGGCCAAAACATGTGCTTCTCATTAGCTCAACCAGTGCCTTAACATGCACATGAAAACAAAAACGCACACACACACACACACACACTGGTAGGAACATGGAGGATCCTTTACGGGCGAAGAGAGAGATCCCATTAAATGTTCAAAACCCTCGTAGAGAGTTGGTGCAGCTCCGAGGAGAAAGAGAAGGTGAGGGGGGGGGCTGTTAAGTATTAACTAGACTGTTCGGGGGGAGTTAGTGGGAGAGCTACACTCCAATTACACCCCAGCCTGATTTAAAACCGCCCAACCTTCGTAAAATTACACCCGCACACATGAAGAGCGTCTGGCCTCGGTTTGTGGACACGATGCTCCACTGTTGTTGTGTTTCCTGGATTCATGAGTGAGCCGGGTTGGGTCGGCAGAGACGC
This sequence comes from Hippoglossus stenolepis, assembly GCF_022539355.2. Lineage (NCBI taxonomy): Eukaryota > Metazoa > Chordata > Actinopteri > Pleuronectiformes > Pleuronectidae > Hippoglossus > Hippoglossus stenolepis. The sequence continues at coordinate 1,201,544 of NC_061496.1, forward strand.
ACCGCAGGACAAATGTCTTTAAAGACGCCTCCGCCCCCACTGCAGCGTCCTCATTTGTCTCTGCAGTGAAGCAACAGTCTCAACCGTCTGAGAGGAAATTAAGCTGCAAGTCTATTTTTGGTCATTAACAAATAATCTAAGGATTTTTCTTAATTAAAAGATTCATCGATAAAATATCAGTGAAAAATGCTCATCACAATTTCCCAGATTCCAAAATGACGTCTTCAAATGATTTGTGTTGTCTGAATTATTTCAAAGCTACAAACATTTCCAGGTTCTTGTTGGACCGAAGCTTTTAAAGAATCAGTGAATCGTTCAGTGAACAACAAAGATTTTAGTTTAGTGAAAACTGAACTGTTCAAATTTCAGAATTAATTTAATAAAAAACAACGCAGGCACATAAACAGGAAGCACTTTATTGGGCGTGTTTTGTCATCATCCCTCAATTTAAATAACACATTTAACGTCTAAGATGTTGAACCCGATCACAACCTCACAATGAACTGATTTGATTATTTAAGTTCCAGCAAACTGACTAATTGTTTATTCACTGAATTAAAAGAGGGATTTTCTCGTCTCGTCTGCGACGGATCGAGTGGGAGGTGACGATGACAAGCGAAGACTTTCATCTTATCGCCGGGGGTCGTGACCTCGGGTCGGGCTGGATGGCGGGCGGTGGGTGACAGGCGCTCTCTCTCCAGATAACGGCGCTCATGCAGAGCGTCAGTTGAAAGGAGGACGGTCGGTCGTGGGAGCCGGTGATTAATGGAGCCTCCGCTCTCACTCAGGGAGAATTACACACTCGTGCACACACACGAATACAGGAGAACTCCTCAGTGTCAGAACCCGGAGCCAGCGTGATATTTTAGTGTTAACGTGTATTATGTGTGTGCTGTGCTTCCTGAATGAGCACCCCCACCTCTCTGAAGACCCTCCACCTCCCCGGCCTGCTCCTACAAAAACAACATTTGTGCAGAGGCGCTGGCGTGTTATTCTAACAAATATACGATATTAATTATGCTGTTACCCGAGGCCCCCCCCCCGAGAGGCTTCAGAAGGCCCTTTGTGGAGATGCTTCTGACAGTGTCACATGACCCCGCTGGACAGGACAGCTTTCAGGAAGTCCCGTCTCTAATGGCCACCAGAGCTCAGGGCGTGTGTACGAGCTGCACCTGCACACACGCCTCAGGAATCACAAGCTGGAGCTCTTCACATGACGTGAGGCAGGAGCCAACACGCTAAGTTCAAGTCATAAACACGGAGTCAACACATCTGCAGGAACCAACACCGAACAAACAAGGAGAGTGTGAATGAGGCTGAGGCTCCGTGGAGGCAGAACGAGGTGGAACCAGCCGGGGCGCTCGGCCCGTGGGAAACTCAGAGGCCTGGTGCTGAAACCCATTCAACTACGACACACTTCACATTTCAGATTTGAATTAATAATCACATGTTTTTCGACCGAGCTCTTTTTTATTTTACAGTTCTCAGATCCGACATCTGTCAATAAATCCCAGAGGAAAAAATGATCTTTTCCTTAAGGAGGAAAAGTTATTTATGTGCTGTTTAAAATGAATTGATAATTTGATTGGTTGTGTATGAACGAGTTACACAAACAAACACAAACACAAAATCAGATATTGTAAATTAATTAACTTTCTTATTGATACAGATTTTTACACTTTAGGAGAATAAAAACATTTGTACATTGATTTTTCATGGTTCTGTTAAAAGACCAAAATGTTTCCAGTCATGTATTTGAATTAATAAGTTGAATGAAATTTCTGGAATGGTCAAAAATGCATTTTGTGCTGAATTATATATATATATATATATATATTTTAATGTAAATTTAATTGATTTAAATTTGCTTCATAATTAACAAATGTTTAGATTTAATAAAATATTTTTAGCCTTTGGTTGCCTGGTTATAATTTGTCTTGTTATATTTTTCATTTATTATTAATACTAATAATGCATAATATACATTTTACCGATACAAAGTGACAACACACTGCATATATATAATATATTGAACTTATACAATTGAACTTATTATTCACAGTAATTATTCGTGGATCATTTCTACACAGTTTTTAATCTGTTAATTATTTATTAAACGTTTCAGTGTGTTTTCATCACTAGTCGTCGTTAACTACACACATTCATATTCCTGTTTTATTCACATGTGATGTTGAACTATTGTTTGTACGTAAAATGTGTAAAACTGATTTCACCTGACTTGATATGAAGAAGTGAGAAATCATGTGAAGTTCAGAATCAGGGCTCAAGCAGAACATGTGAATCCAGGAACCTGTGCACAGAAGCCGGGTTCTTCCAGGTCCTCCAGCACAGAGCAGCTTCCTGTGAGCGACAGGCAGGTGGAGGTGTTGAGCTGATCACGCAAACACAACTGGACTCTCACAACACAACACAACACTGTCCTCTGTGACGTGTGAGGCTGTGGCTGTCGGGACCGACACAGCAGCACCGTCCGTCCGTCTGTCCGTCACAGTGCTGCTGGTTAACATGGCTGTTTTCTTCTTCTGTGGTCTCCCCGCAGCCAGACCTCGTGGTCTGGTGGCTCCCAGTTAAAAACGCACTCAGTGCTACTGTGTGTGAAGGCAGCTCCAGTCACACCATCACAAACCAGACCTCGAGCTGCGTAATCAACTGCAGCCTGCGTCAATTACCGCTGACATTTCCCCTCTATTAGCAGCAGAGAAAATAAACCTTCAAACCGAGTGGAAGTCGGATTCAGACAAAGTCACATGTTTGTGAGTAAATACGACTCAATGACAAACGCTGTCGTGATCTCGTTCTGGTCCAACGTCCACGAGGCTGAAACGTCTTCTCCCTCCTGTGAACTGATATTCTCTCATGGGTCAAAGTGTTGAAATGTCTATTTTCCCGCTGGACAGCAGCCTGAGTGGGTCTGAACCCCCTGAAGGCCTCTTTAATCTGAATCAAAGATACAACCAAAGGGAAACACGGAGATAAAACCAGTTCCTAACAGCGTCTGGCTTTGATCAAGACCCACAAACGGACTGAGATTGGAACCAGGTGGAGCCGGATTAGGAGAAAGTTCCTGTACGAGCGCTGAGGGACACGTGGCCAAAAGTGGAGCCACTAAATCTTTTTTAATTGAAATTTGATAAACAGTTTCTTCAGGTTTTCTGCAGGAGAGCAGCTATTTGTCAGAGAGAACTTGATTCACAGAATAGAAACAACTTAAATATTAAAGAAGAGACGTCTCATCAGCTGATTGATTCTCCTGCTGGAGACAGTGAAACAATCGAATTTAAAACAGTGAGTTAAACCAAGTTACATCATTATTTCAACAGTGGGATATTATCTGCATTTGTTTGTTTGTGGGAATGAACAAAAAACTACTGGATGGATTTCCTTCCATTTCACAGGAGCTGCTCTGAAATGAATCTGCTTCTATAAAAGCAAATCATCTCTGAACGAAACACAAACTCTATTGTAACTTGTGAGTTTTAGAAGTTACTCTTTACCTTTGTGAGACTGTTATTTCTATTTAATAAAATGTTATTATTATTTTTGTATGGATGTGTATGTATATATGTATAATAGTGTTTTCTTCTAATAGTTTTAAATGTGTATATTTAAGCTTGACTTCTCTCTGCTGCAGAACGTGGTTTCTTGTCCTCTGAGTAAAGATGGACTAACTGGTTAGCATCATTTAGTTTGTGTGTTTAACTCTGAACGGCTGCACAACACATTCTTTAAACGTCTGTTTGGAAAAGTGCTACGAATTAATATTAAATAATCTCTTTTACAGTTTAATGATACTTACATTTAAAAGGTGTTTTATGTGGCTGTAGGATTATTATCATAATTATTTTTACATAAAATATTCTGGACGTCTCGTGTAAAATTTAGTTTAAATCCACAGAAACTGACCTGATTCTGTGGAAATGTTTGAATGAAGTTCGTGTGAATGTCGAGGCTGAAGAGGTCAAACCAACCGGCTGGACTCAGTAAACCAGTGTTTGCTCACAGCTCCTTATTCAACAGCCCGAGCCAGATTCAATTAGGGCGACAGAAAACGGCTCAACTTACTAATTACTGACTGAATTTAAAAACCTCTGATGACTATGAATTCAGTTTATGCTGCTTCAGGCAAGAATCAGGTAGTTTCTGTATTTTCATCTTTTACCAGCAAAACACGACTGAAGCTGATGATGACTGAGTTTTAATGTCATGACAGTCGGTGAATAAAACATCAGATATTGTTCATTACAAAAAAAAACTGAACACTGACTTCAACTCCTTCATTTTGAGTTTTCAGTGCAGGAGAAGCCTGAAAGGAAACAGGCTTCTTCTTCTTCTTCTTCTTCTTCTTCTTCTTCTTCTTCTTCTTCTTCTTCCTCTGCTGCTGCTCATCTGGCCCGAGGTCACAGCTCCTCAGCTCCATGATGTGCACACACAGCGACACCATCCTGTGTGTGTGACCCGGCCGTGCAGCAGGGGGCATCCAGAGGAGAGAGGAGAAGACTTCCATTCACCCCAAAGTGGATTTTCAAAACTTAATTCATGTTTGGAATTTCAGCTCGGAGCCGTCATTACAACGACCCCGAGCCTCGGCCCCGAGACGGTTCGCAAAGTAAACTGTCAAAGTCAAAACACGCTCCGTCAAACGGTGAATCCTGGTCCGACTCGTAATCAGGCCGCGTTGAACCGCTTCACAATCCAAACAGCATAACACGGAGATGGAGACGAGCCAAGGAGCAGGATCAGTTTTCAGATGCTCACGTCCTCCCGCGGCCTAAATCAGCCCTGACAGACGTTTATGTATTATTCCAGCGAGGGCTAATTTTAGTGTTTCCGAAAACCCCAGGTGGAAAGTGAAACTTCAGAGGTAGGTGAGCTGCCAGAGGTGGAGGACGACTGTGACTAAGAGGCAGAGTGAGCGCCAGTCCTCAGGTTGAACTGGATGCTGAGTCTGGCTGAATTAATTAAGTCACTATTCTCCAACATCATTGATTTGCACACGGTGCTTTGTGTTTGCTTCAATGACTTTATCTCGTTTGGGGTTAAAGGTTCTTATTTTAATTTGTTAGACTTTTAAAATTTATCTTACAAATATGATTCCTGGTCTTATCACTTACTTTGATTTTCTTTGTGATGGTTGGGAGGAGAATTACTGAAATGTGGAGTAACAATTATTTTCTTTTCCATAGTAATTTTACACTTAATTTGCTTAAATTTCCAAATCAAGCACATTAAAACGTTGAGGTCAAATTTATCATGAACTGCGTTTGTACCACAGTCAATAAAGATCGAAGTCTCCTCTTCCTCTCAGAAACGAATCCATAATATCTCTGAGATGAACGCCGCCATCTTGTGCGTTCGGAGTCTGTAGCAGCTGTGGGATGGAACCATGACGCTGACGCACCCGACGTATCGTGAGTCGGTCTCAGCTCTCAACACTTGAACTAACATCAGTGTGATAAGAACAACTTTAAATGACATTTATTTAATTCCCATCTGCTAACATGGAGGAGGTGGGAATTATGATCTATACTGCAGCCAGCCACCAGGGGGCGATCCAGATGATTCACTTTTGGGACGAGTCATGTCGTCCATCTTTATGATTTGTACGTCTGATGCACAAGAATATAAACTACAGGCCAAAAGTATGTGGACACACTTTTTACTTTTTCTTTACCGAAGGAAACAATCACATAAGAACAGATTCTCCCATAATGCACCTGCACGACGACGCCTCTTCATTCAGTGTGGAGGAACTCGACAGAATCCCGATCTCAACCCATCAACACCTCTGGGAGGAATGAAGATAATAACCATATTATTATAGAGGTAGATGATCCACCGTCCCCCTCAGGACTCGAACCAGGACTCGGCCCACTCTGACCACAGACACACAAAGCAACACACACCGCATGTAAGGTAGAAAGAAGGAGCGTGGCAGTCGCTGGGAGTTGGACTGAGAAGAGCAGCGCGGCCGGATGTTAATCTAAAGAAGCGTGGGGGAATGCGATGAGGTCGGCGGCTCCTGGGGATTTTGAGCTATGGGTGCTTCTCAGCGTAAAGACGTCTGTCCCAGAGTCCGTCTCCTCTTTCCTCGCTGACCTCAGGCCTCTGGGTTCACACGAACATTCGGCTCTTATCAACACCGCACCGGCTGATGCAGCGCGACAGGGAGAGCGAGCTGACGATGCTTTATGACAGATACAAATGAAGCGGCGCCATCACATGAAGGCGGCGCAGGATGACGGCTCCGTGCTGTTGTTGAAGAAACAGGCCGGTTGTCACGGGAGGGAGCAGAACCGGAGCTGAGCTGGGTTCTCCAGTCAGAGAGGAGCAGAGCGGGGGAGCTGATAAGAAGCAGCAGATCCTGAGAACTGAGCAGCTGCTGCTCTGAAGGTTTGAACTTTGAAAAGCAGCTGATAACTGGCTGGGGGGGGGGTTAGATTACACTGAACATGACCTGAAGTTAAAACGCTGGTTAAGCAAAGTGGAACTGGTTTAAAATTTCTTTTGACGAATTTTACTTTGTGTGTAAATGACGTTTCACCACCACAAAGAACGCTATGGGTTTGAATCCCATCTTACTGGATGTTCCTTCATGTGTCACGTGGCCTGGACAGATATTCCTGTCCCTCACCCCAGGGGTACACCAAGGCTCGATGCTGGGGCCCTTCCTTATCACTGCTAATATACAGATGACACCCAACTGTACTTCTCAATCCCACGTGCCCCCCCAGTCCTGATGCACATCTGTGCTCGTTTCTCTGATAGATCATCGTAATGGTTCTCCAGCTTCAGCTGAACCTCTCGAGGACACGCTGTGGCGACCGGGTGCTGCTTCCTGACCCGAGATCAGTGCACAGAACAAAACACAGGTTACACATATCTACTGAACTAAAGCTACGAAGCTAGCTAGCTAATGAAGTGAGAAATAAACAAACGACCATGGTGACATGGTAAATCTGCTCTCTGTGCATTATGGGCTGATGTCACCTGTCTACATTTAACTTGTGGCTGGTGACGGATGTATCAGAATATTATAAAATAATAATCATAATAATATTCCAAAAGAACGTGTTTAGATCATTTGTTTGACATGAAAATATTAAAATTAAACAGACACCATCTCCTCATCCATTTAACATGTCGGCTGCAAAGCTTTTCCTTTTCAAGGTAACGAACGAGGGATCCTGAGGTCAAAGGGCGACAGTGTCGAGACTCAGGTTTCAGTCTGGAGTTATTTTTCAATTATCAGCGAAACCTAAACCAACAAATACCTCCTGACGTCCTAATCTGTAAAAACGCCTTTCAAATACGCACTAATGTCAAAAAACATCTGGTCACGTGAGATCTTCTGTTAACCTCCACAGGTCTTCATTATACACTGTAAACAAACCGTTCACTGCCCTTCTGTGTCGGAGCACTTGGAGAATGAAACGACTCGGAGAGTTTGTCGTCTGTGTGAAGTGTGTGAGGACGAACCAGGAGCCATGACCACAGACCAGGAGACCTTTCTAATTTTAGGAGACGTCATATGGCCGAGAGGCCCGGAGGTCGGACTCCTATGCGCTGCAGGAATTCACACTGAAGTCAACTTGCCTCTGTGCTCGTTGGCTCCTGCCAGCCCCCCCGCTCCCTTAAAGTCAGCAGGTGATCTGTCAATCTGAGCACCACCCCCATGAAAGAGATATCTGCCGATCACACTGTCGAACGCTCAGCCAGACAGATTTAGCAGCGGCTGGAGAATCAGTGTGTCAGTCGGGCACCGTGACAGAGAGTAACTCTCCTGCACCGTGAGCGACCACGCGACCAGCACCATGGAGATCTCCCTGGAAGACGACAACGGCTCCTCATCGGCCAACGTAGAGTATAAAGGAGCTCATCAAGCCTTCAGGGACCGGTGGAAAGGGACGGACGAGACCATGTGCCGCCACAGCATGTCCTTCCACCTGCAGCACTCACTGAGGAGCGACTTCTTCGCCAGCTACCTGTACCTGCTGGAGAAGACTCCTCTGGGTAAGCAGGGCCCCGCGAGGGCCCCACGAGGTTCACACATGGACACAGTGTCCCAGTGGTACAGACGATAACATGAGTCACAGACAAGTAGACACATCACAGTCTAATAAATAAATAAAAAACACTAAATGAGTAGATGTACTCGGTTATATTTCACATAGTAACATTGCTCATAATAATATTGCACAGTTAAGATATTCTTGCACTAAGTTCTCTAATGTTTTTAAGGAGCTGTAGCGTCTGTATTTCCTGTCACTCACATCAAAATAAACTTTCTGACAGATCCTCATCAATATATATAAAATAGAAAATGTTGATTATCTTCAAGTCAAACATGTAAAAGTTGGAACTCATTTGAAATCTCTGCTCTTTGTTTCCCACAAACATTTCACGATGTTCACTTCTTCATATTGTGACGGGAAAAGAAACGTTGAGCTTCAGAAAGTGATCATCAACGGGCCAAAGAAAATTAATCCTGCAAAATACTAATATGTTAATTTAAAAGAATCGTCTGTTGCTCTTGTGGAGTCAGTGAAGTATTTACTGTCCTCACTTCAATAACCTGGTTTAAACTGCAGCAAATCAAATACTTCTGGATATTAAAACAATCATTTGTTTTAATAAAGTTTATAGACACTCCTTGCAGATTTATTTTTGCTAAAGGACTGTCAGAGTATAAACTGTAAATATAAATCAATAGACTTGCTGAATTTGTTTTTCTCTTCCTACACTAAGAAGCAAACCTTTAAGCAGTTTGTGTTGCATAAGTTACTAACAACACATTATTTACACTCACAGTATGTGTGATACTGTAGATTATGCTAATAACAGCATCTATTCACAATATAATGAGAAACAAAGCTACGGCACATAACATTTATTGAACACATAAAACCAGAGCGATAATCCGTCGTACAGGGGAGTTCACGGGCTGACGAAAGAAATTTGAAATCTGAACCAAATTACACACACTCATAAATATCTGTCTAAATAAGTCCGATTTATTAAATCTTTATATTAAAGAAAGACGAAAGAATATTTCTGGATCCTTCCACCAAGTTCTGTGGAAATTGGTTCAGTAGTTTTTGTGGAATCGTGCTGACGATCAAACGTACAGGGGTGAAAACGTGACGTCTGGCAGACACCAGCCGAGTGGGATGCTTCCCTGGTAGAGATGTGAACTGATGAGCCTTCGAACAAGCTCCGCGGTGCATTGTGATTATTCTCCTCGTTGTTGGAGGTTGTAAGTTGGGGTGGAAGTTAATCCTCTCCAGGCCGAGGACTCACCTCAGGCAGCAGGAACACGAGATCGGAGCTGCTGGCATCAAGACGCCGTTCTCTCTTACCACCAACTTGACACGACCAGCAGCACCATCGCGTGTCACAGGGATTATTCCTCAGCACATGGCGCCTTGAAATGTAAATATATTTCTACAGAAAACGACAGAAAGTTTGACTAAAATACATCTACTGTAACTTTACACATGTGAGACGGGTGACACTGGATTTAAATTTAGGCTGAAGACATCGAAAATAAACATAAATCTTCAGGCTCTGTTATCAGGTGATCAGATGTCTCAGATCCTGTTCCTCCGAAGGTCAAAGGTCAGCTGCTCTTGTAATGAGCCGGTTCTGAAGGTGAGGGACAGATGGACATGGTCTGGACTGACTCCTCCTTGGCAGACGTGGACGTGGTCGTGTTGTTTCTATACTTACTCTTCCTCTGAACGTTTCCTGATGGGTCACATGACAGCTGAGTCCCAACTCAGAGGCTTCCTCCTTCTCTGGCCCACGTGGCTCAGAGACGACCTTCAGGGTCCACAGGGACCGAACCGTAAGGAGACCGTCTGTAGTGGAGCCGCTGGGACACAGCCTGTCTTCAGATGCAGCCTCCGAAGGATGAGCTGAGACACAGGCTGGGAGGACGGGATCGACCTGTGTAGACCGTGAAGGCCGAACTGAAATGAGACAGTCTGTTGAATCCTGGGATAGGACGGCCTGAGAAGGATCCACCTGTGTCCCGGGGCTGGAAGGACACATCAGTGGACCTGTTTGAAGGAGCCTTCGAGACGGGACACGTCTGACGCTGCTCATTCAAGCTCCACCAATCGAACCTGACGCCACAACGACATCTTCAATCACCTCACAAGGAAGTGGACCGTGCCTGGAGCGTCACGTCCTGATTGGTCGGTTTCTGCACCTTCTCAGTGAAGCTTCAGTGTCTCCGCCTCTCGTCCTGATGTTTCTAACATGGAGGACGGCGTCCGGCAGGAAATAAATCCCCCCTCTTAATGTTTCACCGTGGTGTCATGAATGCTGCCTCTTGAGGATCTTGACAAGCGGGCGGACATTCCCCCACTCCTCAACTTGTCATCTGAGGCTTCAGAAATGTTGCTTTAATGTCTCAGGATTGTTTCAGCTCAGCAGAACTGAGGCCGTGAAAGGTCACTGACATCATTTTATAACGTTCAGCTCATTCAGTGATTTTAACCTTTTATCAAGTGGTGACAGGAAACATCTGTGAATACACGACGCTGCGAACAAATCAATCAGCGCGTCATCGTATATCACAGAACAGCTGAGCCCAGCGTAAGAGAAGCACAGCAGGTCCTTATTTATAGTCGCCTGGTAATCCAATCATCATCCAGCGTTTCCTGTCCCGTTCTGATCCTCTCCACACACACAAACTGTTCCCTGGAACATCACATCGATCCGGATCTGAAACTGGGACGACAACGTCACATCGGATCAACGTTAACGTTCCACACATGAGACTGTCTGAGCCACACCTGTGTCCTTCATGCTGCTGAGTTCACGTTTCAACCCAAAGTGTCGTCGTGTTTTAAACCAGAAATAACCACATGAGGAGCAGTGGTAGGGGGCGGAGCCTAACTGATCATGTTGCTGACATCATCACTTACAAGTCAGTTAACACCATTTTACAATCAGCTCTAAATAGAAGCTTTTAATGTGATTCATTGTTCACTTTTTAGCCAATATAGACGTTTTTATGATTAACGTGCACGTTTTAAATTATTAATCTGATCCTTTTTCTTTCTGCTTCGTTATCATGCAAATATTAAAAAGAGCTTTCAAGGTGTTCGGCGTTAAATTCTCTAAACACGTAAATACAACACACTCCGACTTCAGAGCTCGTGAACACACTGAAGCACACCCGCCCTCGGCTGCGAGCGCTGGACGCCACGAAGTCAAAGTGAACTTATATAAACCACGAAATCACAGGGAAACTCAGCACGAAGTCTGAAACGTGAAAACAATGACCCAGTGTTTGAATCTTGTCCCGATGTGTCCGACAGTGAAGCTCTTCCCGGTCACCTGCGAGTACATCAAGGGGGAGAAGCAGTTTTACTACCGAGCTCAGCAGTTCTACGAGGACGTGGCGGCCTCGGAGGAGGGCATGATGGGAGATTTTGTGGAGATATCCAACGTCGACCTGGAGGGTTCCAGGCAGTTCCTGAAGAGGTTTGTGGTGAGTGAAACAGATTTAATATTAGAGCAAACACGTTGGAAATGAACATAAATCTTCAGGCCCTGTTGTCGTGTGATCACATGTCCCAGATTCTGTCACACGGAAGGTCAAAGGTCAGGGTGTTGGTGCTGCTCCCAATGGGGGGGGGGTGAGACACAGATGGACATGAGACGCTCTGCTGCTTCTCCATCAACTCTCACATGTTACTGAGGCCTCTGTCCACGCGTGTCTCACTTTACTCCTGCATGTGGAACTGGGTCTGAATTCACATGTCAGGGTCTATTTTGGACGAGGAATTCATCGTCCTTCGTCCACAAGAAGAACTCCGTCGTGATTCATGTGGGTGGAGGCGGCGGTGCAGTTTACGGTGGAGGCACAGACTCGATGCCAGCTCCATAAACACCCCGACAGAGTGGGCGGAGCCAACGGCCGCTAATCCCCCTCTGCTGTGGTCACTTTTACGAGAGCTAATTTAACAACAGTGGAAAAGGAGGCGACATTTTCTAATTGTTCTTTGTGTGTCACAAAATCTACAGTTTCATACATTTTAATGTGGTTTACAACTGAGCGACTGTGATGCACATACAGCGTGTGTGTGTGTGTGTGTGTGTGTGTGTGTGTGTTTGTGTGTGTGTGTGTGTGTGTGTGTGTGTGTGTGTGTGTGTGTGTGTGTGTGTGTGTGCGTGTGCGTGTGTGTTGACATGTAAGTGTGGACTGAGGTTTTTTTAGATGCTAATTCAGTCGAATGACTTTGGGGAGCAGGTTATTTGCAGGATCAGTGTTGCAGGAGCTCTAATTATAAACTGGACGTTTTAAAGGAGCTCGACCAAGTGTCTGATTCTTCTTCTGCAAATGTAAACACAACAAATCCTGATTCCACACAGTCACGTTCAGAGGTTAGTTTATTATATTATTAAATATGTCGTGGCTGTTTATTATGATCCAAGCTCCCGTAAGTCACTTAGCACATTATGTTGCTTTGACTCATGTTCTGATCAATTTAAAGTCGATCTTATAGTGAAACTCAACGCACTCACACTTAAGGAACAAGTTTATTATATATTATATTTGAACATACGTCCAGCGTCACTGCAGCTGATCCAACTTAACATTTCAACACGTCCATTACTGACTTCATGCTCTATGACGTGGAGCTCCATCCTTTATATCACGGGTCAGACACCTCACTCCTCTCCATCCTATCAGCACCACGCTGTGCACCGACGTTCACCGGTTCTATAACACTATACTTTCATTTTAACACATTAAAACAACAATAGACACAAAACTTAGCAAAGTTCACTATTCAAACATACACATATGTAGTGACTCCCAATATATTTAAATTTCACTGACTAATCATAACAGAAAACACAGTTAAGATAAGAACTATTGATCAGAGTTATTAGTTAATAAAATAGAAGAAAAACAGGAAAGTAAAAGTTACCGATCACAGTTGTAAACCTGCAAATCATAACATTTGACGCTCCTGGACAGAAAGGTTATTTTGCTTTATGAATGATTTATAATTTATCTTATACTTTAATCTGCGAACAGGATTATTATTCCAACGTGTGCAGCGCTGCGAGGTTTGAAGTTTCTTTCACCACTTTAAACTCTTAAAAAACATGTTGACATCTTCGTCTTAAATGTTTCCATCACACATTTATAAATTTCTCACATGTGAAGAACTTTATCAAAAGCATAATTCAAATCAAAAAGAGAAGCAACAATCACATGTTTTGAGGAGGTGCAGTGACGAAGAGGAGGCTTCGCTTCTCTCATGACGATGACACTCGTGGTGGATTCTGTATTTGTTGTTAATGTTGTTAGTCCTCGTTCTAAACTATTTTATTAAAATCGAATGAAACCAGATCCGAGTGTGAGCTCGGCTGCACATCATCGTTCTTCAGCTCCTGTTTGAACCTGACGTCTCCGTTTGAAAGTGCAGAAGGAATCGATCGAGAAAGTGTCCAGATTAAACTGAGCTACATATGCACAGAGCAATATGGCAGTAATTCACCGAACCCTGGGAGCCTGGTGCAACAGGCACAGAGCTCCTCGGGGCCCCATCTCTCATTCAATCACACACTGGGGCCCCTGATGTGGAGGGTTGGAGTGAGGTCAGAATACCAAACGAAGAGGAAGAAAAGCAGCGTGATTCAAGAGAGGAGAGTTTTTGTTCCCCTGTGGTAAAGTTCAGAGGTCCGTTGACCTGAGGAACTGACGTCTACGTGTTTGTGGCGTCGGTGCGTTTGAGCTCCGACATCTGGCTCAGACCAGCTCATAGATATGGAAATAAGATGCTGCGGGGAAGCAGACATTTTGTTTTCTGAGAAACTTAAACTCATGTCTTATGTTTTGTGATTTCAACTCAGTTGTATTACAAACCGTGAGTTGACATATTCGGTTTTGAACCCACAGGGTCCAGGTAAGGCCGGAACACACTGCGCCCTGGACTGCGGCTCCGGGATCGGGCGCGTGACCAGAGGCGTCCTCCTTCCTGTGTTTGAGAAAATGGAAATGGCGGACATGATGGAGCACTTCCTGCTCCACGCACACGAGGAGTACCTGGGCGACGACGCCGACCGCATCGAGACCTACTACTGCTACAACCTGCAAGAGTTCACGCCTCCGAAGAACAAGTACGACGTCATCTGGATGCAGTGGGTGGCGTGTAAGTGTCACAGTATTGAGTCCGCTTTACCTGTGTGAGGGGGCGTGTCCGACCAGCTGCGGGGGTCACCTGATAAAGTCCTCCTGAACACGTCACTGTTTCTCGAGTTGAGGTTCTGGACCAACCAGAACGAGACCCCACGCAGGGCAGAGAAACTATAACTCTCCTCTGGCCTGGGAACGATTCAGGAAGGATGTGTGGGGATGACATAGAAAAATAATCTCAATCAGCTGATGCATGATGCAAAATAATCAGTTTTTGGCGTAGACTCAAAGATCCCTGTGAATTCATCTGTGAATTATTTTTTTTCGTGCCTACTTCTTCAGGTCACCTGACAGACAAGGACCTGATGAACTTCCTGTTTCGCTGTAAGAAGAGCCTGCGTCCAAACGGCGTCATCATAATGAAGGACAATATGGCGCGGCAGGGCTGCAAGCTGGACTCCATCGACAGCACCATCAGCCGCCACCTGGACATCATGAAGTGCATCATCGCCAAGGCCGGCCTGGAGGTGCTGGAGGTGGAGCTGCAGGAAGGATTCCCTGATGTCATCATGCCCGTCTGGATGATCGCCATGAAATAGACGCCACATTAGTTCTGTGAAAAGTTTCAGATTGTTGTTTCTCAAAAACCAGGAGGAAAATCCACCGTAAAGCAGAATTCACATGTTATTCCAGTTCTGCTAAAGTCCTTAAGATTTGTGATTGATTCTCTAAAACCTACAAAAACACAGCGAGAACTCCTCACGTCATCAGGAGATAAATCCTGAAGCGGCCGCGTGGACGGGGAGATGACACCCAGCGTGACTTTATGGAGACAGGAGTCTTTTTCCTGCTCTGCCCTGACATGAAATAAAGCTTCAGTGGAACATTAAACCTCCACAGAAGCACTCGGCGTGTCCACAAAGACACTCTGTGATTTACTGTCCACCACCAGGTTCTGCATCCGACGGCATCAAACGCCCGAGCCTCAATTCTCTGTGGGAGAGGTTTGTTCCTGTCCGAGGATCATTGGAATAACATGTGAATTTAGATTTACTGCTGGGTTTCTCCTCCCACTGTGACACTGCAGCGTGTCAGTGACGTGTCAGTGACGTGTCAGTGACGTGTCAGTGACGTGTCATAGTGGACTGGATTCAAATGTTGTTGTGCACGATTAACATGTGATCTGCATGTACATATGTGATGTGGACATCTGATCACAGGCCTTTACATTCATACCTTTTATTATTATAATAACTCAGTTTGTAGGTCAGATAGGGGGCGCTGTCCACAACCACGCAGAGAGAGAGAGAGAGAGAGAGAGAGAGAGAGAGAGAGAGAGAGAGAGAATTTAAATCCATCATAATGTCGGGAAATCCTCACAACCCCCAATCTCAAAACCCAAGATGGCGGCTGCACGCATCAACACTGTAAATAAAGACGAACGGAGAATCTCTACTTTCACCTGTTGTACAAACATTAAGCCAAAATATCTCAGATACAAACGTCCGTTCATCACATTCAGGTGCGCTCAGGTCGGTCAGATGTACATTTTGTTTTTATGTGACCTTGTGTTTTATACTTTGCTTGTAATATTGCATTTTTATATTGACTTCTCTTGTGTGTGTGTACATGTAGAATTGTGCTGCTTCACTTGAACGACATCAACACTGGAGTTTGAGTGTTTTTATAAAACTCTGACAGCATATGGATGCAGTTTGATTGTATTTTCATATATAATGTTTTTCATCCCTGTTCCAAACAAAGACTAATGGGATTATAGCAGGGTAATCACCTTTGGCTATTACAATCAAGGCTGGAACATGAACGCTTACCGATTTCCCCTGAGTATCCGACAGGGACCGAGCTGCAGTCTTCCACCAAACACACCAGATAATTGAGATCCTCTCAAACGGTTATGGTAATTCTCCTAAGTATTATTACTGTTATTATTTTTTCAGACTAACAGTAGAAGCAGCACATTGTTTTGGGCTAATGACTTTCAGCTGGGCCCCTGAGGTGGATGTGGTGGTGGTGGGGGGGGTTGATTATTTCCTGATTTTGACAGACAGTGCCGGCTTTCATATCTGCCCTGGCTTCATTTCAGGCCTGTCACATGTCGTCAGCATAAAACACATCCAGGAGTCGCCTCAAATATTCAGCGTTTGCGTGCGTGAGCGCTCGACAGCAGCGGAGCGGGCTGGTTCCTCCCGAGCTTCTCATGAAAGGAGAGTTTGTCAGGGAGTCGCCCGGCGCTGAGAAACTACAACATCATGCGAGTGTTGAAGGCGAGATAGCGTGAGATGATCGCTCTGGAGATGTGAATAGAACGAACACATTTTCCACATCCCGCATGCATTAAAGATCAAAAATGCCCCAAAGTTAAACTTGTAGGTAATTTTTCTTTCTCTCTCTGCAGCAAATAGCAGCCAAATGTGCTGTCACCTTTTCAGGAGAGTTTAGCGCCGCTGACAGTCAAGCCGATCGTTTCTAATACGGCTCAATGTCCTCTGCAGACGCTCGGCAGCAGTTTGAATACATTAGCAGCAGTAACACTAATTTGTCCCGTCACATCGGCACAGCAGAGGTTTGGGCCCGAGTCCAGAGCGAGTGTATCTCCGACAGCTGACGGGAGGAAGACAGAGAGCTCCGGGGGAAGATGTGACCAACACTGAGTTTGTGTTTCGCAACTGCGATCGGTTAAATATGCAAAACACAACTGGGAGCAGTTCACCCTGCAGCATCAAGCGCTGAAGTCAAATGTCAAAATACGGGAAAGTAAACAGGCTCCGTTGTTGGCGGGTCGAGACACATACTGAACATTTTGTCTGGGTGACTGGGAATCGCAGCAGCTGCCAACTGGTGACTGGACGTTTGACTTTATTGGACAGTGGACAAGGTGGAGACAGACAGGAAATGAGACACACAGCGGAGGAACATTGTATTTACTGTATTAAATTCATTTTAAAGTTTATGTGGATGCGTCGTTGTAATATAGAACAGGAACATTTTAAAAGTGAAGGAGAATGTTTGGTATTTTTACCACTTTAGCTCAAAGTGCAGAAGATTCAAAGATCTTTATTGTCATTACTCCAGGATACTTCAGGATACAAGTGGAAAACATAGAAAAATATAAGAACAATGCTCATCTACAGTTTCCCCCCAGTTTTCTGTCCCTGGTAGCTGCTACGCTAAGTTAACATCCTCACAGTATAAATATAGTATATATAACTACTATATATATATATATATAGTAAAAATATAGATGCAGAAAAGAAAAGAACATATGTTTCTGGAAAAGCCGCAGAAGAATGTTCATGTTTGCATGAACCTGAGATCTTCACCCATCGAGGTCGTCTGCTCTGAGAACCACGATCAAAACTTAAATGATGTTTACAAAAACCAGTTAGCTCACTGGCCCCACTGCGACTCTCAAAGGAAAAGTGCTGGTTATAGATGGATAGATTAATAGGAGTTAGCTGACACTGTCTAACTGCGTTGTCAGAAACTTTACAGCAGCTCTGCTGTGACGTTACTAAATTAAAAGATATATATATTTAATTAAAGCATCTGTTCTCGAAGGTGTGGCTGCACTTGCACACTACGTCAGATGACATCAAGCATTGGAGCCGGTAATGTTTGTCCAGCTGTGAAACGACTTCATGTACGATGTGTTGTCCAACACGTCAGAAAGCAGCGGACTGGATGACGATGCACCAGACTGTTGCAGAGGGAGCTCAGCCAGAAGGTGAAGCTTGATCAACAGTTGATCCACGTTTCAACCCTCAGTAATGATCATCACAAAGAATTCTCTCTCCAGGGTCTCTGTCCTCAGCTCGAGGAGCTCGGACATCCAGCGAGATCTTGGATTAGAGCTGCTGCTTGTGCCAAAAGGAGCCAGTTGACGTGGTTTGGGTTGATTAAGATCATCCTGCTCAACTGGGAGGAAACCCAGTACATGGACCTATTACTCACTGGAGGGATTATACCTCCCATCAGTCCTGGGGACGTCTCAGGACCCTGGGGAGGAGGTGGAGAGCGTTGGGAGAGAAACATCTGGAACATCCTGATTAACCTGCTGCCACCACCAGCTGAACTCCAATAAACCAACTGGTGAAGATGAACAGAATTGGACGGACACAGCTCCCCAACAAGGTGCGAAGGTGGTTGACCATTCGACAAACAGCTGTATCAATGAGGTTAAGAATGAAGATATTGTTCTTTCAACACATCTGGATAACTACTGGCCATAATCAGATGGTATTTGTGTCACCACAAGATGACTCTGAGACGTCTTTGTGACCTAAAAGCTTTTCACTGGTCTGTGACTGTATTTTATGACCCCACTGCTGGAAAACCATAACTTTTGACGTGGATGTTTGTGAAATCTAAATTGTCTGAAATACTGTTTTTGTAATTTACCAAACAAGAATCTAACTTGAAGTCATTGTTCTTGTCAGTACTCTCATTTCATGGGCTGCGATGAGCCCTTGGAGCTTCTGGGGCTGCTGGTGAGACGTTCTTCTCCGTCTGGGTGGAAAGATGTGGTGGTGGTTACGCTGCAGCTTCCCTCCTCGTGATAGTAAACACCCCCAGGAAGCACCAGAGGAGTCTCTTTCCAGAGCAGTGGCATCAGCTCAGACAGCCGGAGCTTTCATCCTGAAAAGAGTCTTTGTGGAGTCGACAGTGGACAGAAACCTCAGCCAGTCGGTCTCTGGAGTCGCGATGGTTTCAGAGACAGAGAGAGAAGAGCCTAACCTCCATCCCTGGGAGACTTCAGACCAGAGGAATGTGCTTGCTCCTCATCTCTTGTTCTCACAGTAACTCATGTCACTAAAAGAAACAGACCTGGTGATTTTTGGGCTGTTGTTTCTTTGGCTGCCCGTGCAGGGTTTTAACTCTCCCAGCATGTCGCCGGGGGTCTGACGGTGGGTTTCCAGCCTCACTCAGTTTTCCTCGGCTCAGAGGGCAGGGATTAGTTACACAGGCCGTTTCGAGGCCCGGCGTCGAACATGTAATATTTCATCCAGCGATGTGGGTTTGGAGCCGGGATCAGGTGCGGCTGACTGTGAGGGTTTAATCTCTGAGCCAACCATGAACAAACGATGACAAATGTTCACATGTATAACTGCCTGAAGTTATAACTTAAGCCCAATATACGAAGATCAGAAAAACTGCTCACTGGAGGAGAAACTGAGCACAAACCAAGAAGGAGTCATTTCTCTTCCCAAAAATGACCTCCCTGCTGAGCAGCTCGGATGGAAAGCATTGCTCACAACAACAACAAAAAAAGGAATTTATTCCCATCTGGAGCTGGTGTGTGTGTGTGTCTGTGTGTGTGTGTGTGTGTGTGTGTGTGTGTGTGTGTGTGTGTGTGTGTGTGTGTCTGTGTGTGTGTGTGTCTGTGATTCACCGTGGAGCCGTGCACGGTCAGTGTGTTACTGGCTCTATGTGCAGACCCAGAGTTATACATACATACTATACACTGTAGTGCAACTTTTCTGCAATGTGCATGTACACGTGTGTGTTGTGTAAGTGCATGTGTGTGTCTTCCACATGTATTACACAACACAAAAACAACAGATGTTTGTGCAACAACAGTTCTTGTTGGAATGATGGTTTGTTTTATTGAACATTGATATGAAATCAAAGTGACGTTTGTAGTTTTTATCAAAGAAGAAATAACATATATACGTCAAACACACACACACACACACACACACACACACACACACACACACACACACACACCAACAAGCAGCTACAGCTGTAATACACAACCATCTCCACGTTCTCAGATTGGACCAAAGCAACCGAAGAGGATGTTGAAGATGATGAAGAAGAAACGAGTAAAGAGTAAATATCAGAGCGTGTTTCACTCGTTGAGCTCAAAGAGGCTAAAGGATGTCGACCTGGTGTTGTTGCTTCTGGACAGTGAGTCTGAACTTTGTCTTGTGTTGCTCTGCTGGACGTCGGGTTGTGTACGTGAAGTCGTTCAGGTCAGAGTCCTGCAGCTCGGAGGGAGACTTGATTGGCCGACGAGTCTCAGGTGTGCAGGCGAGTTTAATTGGTGGAAAACAAGAGGCCAACACACACACACACACACACAATGACACACACAAACTCAAACACACACAAACTCAAACACACAGTGAACCACACGAGGACACGGAACACGGGGAACAACAGCCGGAGAACACTGAACCACATCCTCACAGAACAACAGCCCCAAAAAACAACATATGTTTCTGTTCAAGTGACAAAGAACTCTTATTGTGGCGATGAACAAAGGAGGAAGTCGAGATGATGTCGTTGTCGAGTCCAACTGACAGTCAACGTGTTTTTTAATCATGATCAGGATGGTTCCATAACCTCCACCACATGGGCGGCGCCTACCTGTACTTGACTCTGATTGGTTTGTAGACGGCGTCTGACGTGGGCGTGTGGTCAGTTGGGGGGGGGGGTAGTAGTCTTTCTGTGAAGATGAATGAAGAACTTCATGTGGTTGCCATGGTAACATCATGATGGTATCACTAACAGCATCAGCACCTTCGGGTGCAGTACCCCACAGTACTACAGTACCACACTACTACAGTTCTACAGTACCACAGTACTACAGTACCACAGTACTACAGTACTACAGTACCACAGTACTACAGTACTACAGTACTCTACAGTACTACAGTACTCCACACTAGTTCAAATGCACCAAATGAACGTCCTCATGGTTCAAACATTATATCGTCGGAGGTGAAGACTGCAGCTTCTTCTTCTTCTTCTTCTTCTTCTTCTTCTTCTTCTTCTACTGTTTAATTCTGTCTCTACTTCCTGTGATTGGTCCAAAAGTCCAAACTATCCAACAAAGTGTTTTCACTGCAAACCAACAGAACCAGGTTCAGTTTGATCCAGACCCAGAACTCCTCTTCTGCTCTGAGGAACCTTTCACACCTGATGTTCAGGTTCAGACTGAACTGAAGAGTCTGAAGCTCTGAACCCAACCAGGTGTGAACGGTTCCTGAGTGTATCACCTGGTGCTGATCTGATCCACCTCCATCTCTCTCCTGCAGCTGCCGCCCTCACACCTTTTACATGAAACCTTTCAAAACCTGCTGTCTCCTGTCGAGTCCAGAGTGATGCTTCTTCAGTCTGCGTGTTAGAAGAGTTACAGTTTTATCAAGACACGCTTTAACTCCAGAGACCAACATCAGGCTCCTGGTTTTCACTTCATGTTTTACCTGATTGCCGTCAAACCTGAGCAGTGTCAGAACGGGCGATGATGATGATGATGATGATGATGATGATGATGATGATGATGATGATGAACGTTGATCAGAAAACTCCTCATGGCGTCGGCAAGTGGCGAGTTCCCATGATTCCACAGTCACGTGTCGAGTCGGGTGGAACGTTTGACTCGTCCACTTACATTTGGCCACGTGTTGTGTGTTCTCCTGTAAACAAACAAGTTTTTCCCCTGACAACAAACAACATGCAGCACACACACACACACACACACACACAGCTGGAGACACACACCACAGACTATGGCGTGTGTGTGTGTGTGTGTGTGTGTGTGTGTGTACATTAATTCAGAGCAATTTGGTACAACAAACACCTCGTTTCATTGCCCTGAGTGAGGTCTAAGAGCCCAACCACCCAATTAGATTCACCCGCAGTCCACGGCGTGGCCCCCCCGCCCTCCCCGTTGCCGTGGCAGCGTGTTGCCTGACAACATGTGGAGCCACTCTCGGGGCCCCGCGCTCTCGGTGCCCTTGGAAGCTCCGTCCCTCAACGCTGGTTTCAATTCCATAACCTTTCAGATCACGGCGTAATGAGTCCAAATGGCTCGCACATGCACATTCTGCCTCGACCAATGAGTTTTCCACCGAACTCACTCCCACCGTTAAACCTGCTCTCCCTGCGTGACTCAGCGCGGCGGAGGGCTGGAGCGGGTTGTGTGTCTGTTGGGAGTCAAGTGTGTGTCGAATGTGTGAGTGTGTAACTGTGTTTATCTGATGATGCAGATACTGATCATGCATCGTGTTTATCTGTTTCATTTCTTTCTGGTTTCTGTCTTCACTTCTCTCAGTTCTTTTTCTTTCTTTCCTTTTCACTTTCCATCTTTCACCTCCTTCTCTTTTTCCTTATTGTTCTACTTTACTTTTCCTTCCTTTCCTTTTTATCTTTTACAAAAATATCTCATATGTTGCAAACTGAAAAATCTCTTTAAAAGTATCTTTGCACCTGAATTCCAGATTTTCCACTTTCCACAACTTTTTTGTTTTGTATCATATATTATATATTTACCTGTTGTTGCCACTCGCTCTTTACATTGTATATACATCTTTATATTGTGGATATTGTTTTATGTGTCATTAGAATTATTTGTTTGTTTGTAATATGTTTGAATTAGATTTTTTTTAAACTGTAAGAAAACGTACAGAGACATAAAAATATGTGATAAATGCACATTGAGGGAAAATAAACAGAAAAGACAAACGTTTACTTCTTTACTAATATTAAAGTTCCGGCTTCTATTTAAGTTGTGTGTGAACGTAGGAGGCGACGAGCTCAGCCAATCAGGTATCAGCTCCGTCTGAAAGTCACTTCCTGGTGGACCTGCAGCAGGAAGTTAGCATCGATCTTGGATAAGAAGCTAATGAATTGATTTAAACCAGTGGTGATGAGTCTTTGAACGTAACTTCCCTGTGTGAGCTCCAGCTGACGTCACGTTCACAGGAACCATCTCATCGGAGAGAGACGTTATCTGAACTCACCTGAGCAGCTGATGTGTTTAATCCTGTAAACACGTCTGGGCTGAAAGTTCAGTTTGGTCATAAACACAAGATAAATACTTTGTGTGCTAATGTTAGCCACAGACGCAGGATGCAACACACACACACACGTTTCATCTCATGGTGACGGTTTAACTATTTCTGCCAATTGTCATGTGAATTAACAGACAGAATGTTTTTATATTATTGTGAACTTTGAGTTGGAGGTTATTTTAGTAACCACAGCTGAAAACTCCCACTTCTTGTTGGAAATGGGATTGAACTTGTTCAAAATTATTCTGTAGTCACATAAAGAACAATGAGAGACTTTCACTCGATATGTTTTTGTGGCTCATTTCCAGATTAAAGCCTGTGAGTTCTGACCTGACCCACGAGGGGTTTGGGTTTGTCTGGACTTTTGAATGAAAACATATAGTGTGGATGTGGCCTCAGTGACTGAAGACGTATTAATGAACGATTATTTCGTTATGTTTAATATCCAGGTAGCAGTTACAACTGAAAGCTAAATGTGCACATTTAGTTTTTCCTACTTTCCTAAACAACATTTCATTGATGGAAGAGTTTCTCCTTCTGGTGTATTGTTTGGTTCATCTTGATTTATACTTGATTCTGCAGCAGCTTCAGATTTCCTGGCCTCATACATTACATCTCCCTTTAACCTTTAATACATTTAGTCGCCTTCACTAAGGTTTAAAAGGTTGGGAACAGCTTCATTTCTCAATCTCTTTTCATTAACTTGATCTTATTGAAGGGGAATTTCACAGAATTATAAGAATTTTGATGGAAGAAAAGATTTGAGAGCGTAGTGTGTGTGTGTGTGTGTGTGTGTGTGTGTGTGTGTGTGTGTGTGTGTGTGTGTGTGTGTGTGTGTGTGTGTGTGTGTGTGTGTGTGTGTGTGTGTGTGTGTGTGTGTGTGTGTGTGTGTGTGTGTGTGTGTGTGTGTGTGTGTGTGTGTGTGTGTGTGTGTGTCGTTGTGTGTGTGTGTGTGTGTGTGTGTGTGTGTGTGTGTGTGTGTGTGTGTGCTGTGCCTGTGTGTGTGTGTGTGTGTGTGTGTGTGTGCGTGTGCCTGCCTGTGTGTGTGTGTGTGAGATGTGATGTATTCATGATTGCGAGGTAAGGAACAGGCCCCGCTGCTGGAGCCATTAGCTGCTCCAGTAAATCTGCAGGGACCTGAGAGAGGCGGCCGCTCGGCGGCAGGTATTTCCTGCCTCTTGATCTTGGGAGGCAGAGCTCATTTCTGCCGGTGGGGGGGTTCAGCCTTCATAATAAGTTGCGGTTCGATGTCAACAGTTTATTATTAAATTTCATTTTGTGTGTGTGTGTGTGAACGTCCTGTGAACAGTGAGAGCAGCCAACTGCCGTAACTGGAGGATCCAGAACAATCCTTTCACTCATTGGCAAAGTTTTCAAACATTTACTGCCAAAGTTTTAAGTTATTCTGACAATAAGATGTTGTTATCATGAAGCAGAAAACTTCACTAAAGCTCCACTAATCAAATGTTTATATTCACAAGGAGTGAAACGGCTTCACAAGCAGCGTGAACAGGTTGGAACTCATTTATCAACAGCAGCTGCTTTGAGATCCTGGTTTTACTGTAGATTTCAGGTTCAGTCCCAACGAGTGAGATGCAGAAAGAAACTGTTCGGAGTGTTTTACTGGGACCATCAGACGATATGAGATGGTCCCAGTAAAACACCTCTGACACCTTCATGTTATCGCTGAGTTGATAGTTACTTCCTAAAATATTCTGAAGGAGCATTAAACAGTGTTTTCTGTTCTGCCACCTTCAGAGGTCAAAAGATTAAATGGCTGAGGAAACATCGTGGTCACGGCTACACGAGCGGCTTTCTCCAGGTTAACTGGACCATTTCATTGACTGTGGTCAATTAGGAGAAATGACTGATTTATTATTTCAGATGGAACGTGGACAAATGCAGACGTCCTACATGTCGAAGAGGTTTCACAGGACGACTTCTGTCTTTCCTCAGGAGACACAGACTGTTGTCTTAGACATTTAGAAAAGGACCAATGCTTTTGTTTTCAATTAGAGAAGCAGCGAGGAGGAGACAGTGAACGCCTCCTTCAGTCTGAGACGACCCCTCGCTCGCTTCCTCCCACACAGAGAAGGACAGCAGCGTCTTTTAGCTTTCTGTGTGTGTCTGTGTGTGTGTGTCTGTGTGTGTGTGTGTGTGTGTTTGTTCCTCTTGGTTTTCAGCCGCTCGAAGCTCCTCAACCTCAAGCAGGGTGTTTGCATTTTGAGGAAAACAGGATGTGAACTTTTAAGACCACACTAAAGGAGTTTATGATGGAAGGAGACATTGTTTAGCAGTGTTCTGGGCTTGTATACAAGGGGGAACATTGAAACACCCCAGTGGTTAAGATGTGAGGGGGAAATTTATTGGACTCACATGGGCGACATTTTTAGTCAAACCTAATAGTAATTTGCCCTTCACGGGGGGTGGGGGGGGAGGATAGTTAGAAGTAATTTGTGTGTAACTGAGATCATGAACCATGCTAATTATGAAGCTAATGATCAATTAAAACTTTCATCATCAAAGTGTTTCATGCTTGAAATCAAATATTTTAATCGATGTGGGCAGGAAATTCTTTAATTTAGCTTTTTATCTCAGTTTACGTCATAAAAGAGTCAGAAGGTTTATGTGTTTGTTTGTTGGTTTATATGAGAATGAAAGAAAAAGAAATCCAGAGAACGTGAGGGAGAATCATAAAAACTCACTGGGTTTAGAAAGTTAGAGAAAGTTCATTCATGTGATCAGAACCCACAAAGTGCTTCACAGTCATTAATATCTTAAGTGCATAAAAACAGGAAAACAACGAGACACAACAAAGAAATTATAGTAAATGAGAATAAATAAAGGGACTAAGTGAAGAAACATGGAGGAACTACACCTAAAATCTAAAAAACAAGACTGAACCCAGTGAAACGATTGATTGATTATTGATGATGAGCCTTTTTACCATGAACCTGCAGAAACTGGACTGAAGTGCAACAAGGTGTAAACACAACACCGAGCCGAAGTGGACTAGAGAACCAAAGACTGTAAAACTAAAAGGATGGAGACTCCGGGTCGAATCGTTCAAACAGGAAGGGGAACAGTCAGGTCAGGGGCGGAGCCTGGCTGAGCAGGCCTGCACCGGTCCAATTCTGCCAAACCGCGTCCAAACCTCTGTTCTGGACCCGACCCGCTACTCGCAATGAACTCCGAGTCAAATCCAGACCCATTCCGACCCGTTGGGGGGAAACGTCCGGACTTCAGCTCAGAGATGTGAGGAGTGGTGATGTGACTGTAGCTGTCAGCTCGGACACTTCTCCTCTGACCTCTTCAGCACAGAGCTGCTGCTCACTGGACGGGTTTGTGTTTGGATCCATTCTGAGGAAAAACCTCTGGAGATCAGCAGTTTACACGATGCACTGCTGACACTGGATCGGCTGATTGGATAACTGCATGAACAGACAGGTGTTCTTAATAAAGTGCTCTGAGCGTATGCAGAGAAAAACACTGGGCTCCTGTTGGAAGATGGAAAATCTGGGCCACCTTCCACCTCACATACCTGACATGAGTTCAGGGTCACGATCCAGAAACTGAATCATCTGCACTTTTTAACAGACTCAGCAGTAAATTCATTTTAATGAAGATTCAACGAAACATATGAGCTCAAGTTTGCTGCAAAAAACAAAAACACATGTCCTCAACCTTTGGTGTGATCGTCACCTTATTAAAAGCAAAGTGTAAAACATGCGTCTGTGTGTGTGGATGGATTCCCAGCCAGTAGATTAGCTGAAGCCTGAAGAACGAGGCTTCATCTGTGTCACACCTACAGTCTCAATCATCGCAGTATTTATGGTGTGAGGAAATTCTCTGCCATGTGAACAGGAGCCAAGACTTAAACCTGAACCTGATGTGAGCGGAGTGATGCTGACCTGAGATGGCAGCTCACAGCGAAAACTCAGAAACGTTGAGAAATCCACTGCTCACCCATCATCCTCTCTGAGGCAGGGGGAGTGGAGAGGGAGCGGGGGGAGGACGCTGAGTGCGGGGGCGCTGGAGAGCAATCCCACTAATTTGAAGCAAGTTGGGTGATTTTATGAACTAAGCTGTGAAATATGACTTTAATAATGGTTGCAAATGGCAGCGCTAGCGTCTGGGAGCTGGGAGGGAGAGGAATAAAAGTGTGGAAAGTTAAGAAGTCAAAATTCCAAGCTGGGATCAACACCGGCTCACCGCTGCCTCCCTCCGCCTCCGCCGCCACCCCTGGCAAAGCCCACGAGCTAATGAAATGTGAAAATACTTGTGGGTGCGGCAGCTATGGGCTCAGCGAAATCCAGCTCCATAAACTGATGATTAAATCGATGTCCCTGCGGCGGGGGCTTAATTCTGTATAGACGCTGCACTTTGCTTTGGCGGCGTGCAGGGCGAAGTGTTGGCCTCGAAGAAGAGGAGCAAACCGAGACAACCGACGTCTGACGAGATGTTTAACGGGCACTGAAACATGGTTTAATGGGGCAGTGCGGCACCACCCCGGCTTCACCCCTGCCCTGTGGTCACAGCTTTAAAACCATGATGCTCATGTTTGGATTCTGTTTTAACAGCGTTTTTAACTATATTTAGAAAGTGCCGAGCTGAAGTAATGATTCTGCAAACTTGTACAAATAAGCGTTTAATCACCTCAGCCAGAGTTGTTGAGTAATGTTGAGTAATGTGGGGCATTTATCAACATCACACACAGAGACACCTCCCCATCAACAGAGAGAGCACATGTTGGGAAAGTCCCTGCTTCGGTGCAGCCCCATGCTCCTCCTCTTCCTGTGTGTGTGTGTGTGTGTGTGTGTGTGTGTGTGTGTGCACAAACACACAAAGTCTGCACATTAGGTTCCCGATGGAAAACGTGCGCATATTTCGGAGAAATGAAAAGTGAGCGACCGAGTGTACCTGGGAAAGAGTGAAGGGATGTTGTTCATTGTCACATGACATTAGGAGCTCGGACTGAAATGCTCCGCCTCCTCCTCTGAACCGCCTCCTCCCTCCCCCCGCCCTCCAGCCCCCCCGGACCCACATGCACATCTTGCCTGCAGATGTGGCGAAACCGCAAACACTTCAAAGTGCCTCCCCTCAGACCAACAGCGTACCCTGACGCCAACTGTAAATGTCCTGGACACAGTGCACGGAAAATATTAAACCCCCCTAATTTGCAATGAACAGCCGGGCTGAAGCAGGCGGGGGGGCGGGGAGGGAAGCAGACATCTAAAGAGGCCTCCTAAAAACACTTAATGACTCATCATTCTGCTGCACAACAAGGGAGAGTCATCTCTGCTGTCTGTCCGTCTGTCGGCCAGAAACAGCGGAATGCTGCGGCTCCTGCTGCCGCTGGACACATCTGCAACGCACTCATCGCTGTGTCAGGCTCACCTGGCGTCCCGGGGCTGTGTCACCAGAACATCCCCAGTGAGTCAAGAGGAAAGAGGGCATCGGAAAGGAAAAGAGCCAACATGTGGGCGGAGGAAGTGAAATGATGAATGTTGGTGTGATTGTGTTTAGAGAAACTCTCTCCTCAGTCGACTTGGTTAAGATAATGATGTAATTGGCTCCGTCTCACACGCCCACTGACTGTAAGGAAAAAGTGTTTGTTTTAAAAGCTGCGTCTTATTTTGAAGGTTTGCTCATTACGCTCATTAGTTCTGATCACATTTTACGCTGCAGAGACACAACTTCACCACGAGTTCTTAAAGAACTTAAAGAACATGACGCTGACCACAAGTCATTAGTGCAGACCATGATTCTAATGCACAGGAATGTTCCTGGTTCCGGCTGTGATCGTGTCGCACCTCTGAAAGCTGATGAGTAGATTCTGAGCTGGGAGAAGTTCTGCTGAAAGAAACAACACCCTGGTTGTAAAAGAGACGAACTATTGAGCAACATGGAGGAGCGCAGGAGTGTTTGTGAAATCATCTGCAGCAGCACATGTGTTCGCTCACATGCTTGCGTGGGCATCATATCGCGTGCTTGCACAGACCTCTGCATGCCGTGTGATCCCAGTACTCACCGCCGTTTCTCATGGAAGATGAAATGCGCTGCTCGCTATTCCAGAGGGGCTGCTGGGAAGGGTTGAAAAATGAAGGAGGGGAAACATGGCAACATCTCCTCTGATTCCACATCCAGGGAACTTTGACCTCCAGCAGAGAAACCAAAATAAAAATCCCCCTCTCGCCGCCAAGCCAGCACAACAGGAAGATGGGGTCGTGGAGGAGAGGTGGAGCGAGGGAGAACAATGAGGCCTCTCTCTCTTTGGCTCCAGATGGGTGCGTTTTGACAGCTCAAAGCTTTTTGTTCGTTAGAAATAAGAGGGCATTACTGCGGCTGCCAGACACTGGAGGCTTCTTATGGTGAAGCACCGCGCCAGCGTTTAATATCCCAGAGCCGAGGAGCGTCCACCACAGACGAGATGTGGCGAGGAAAAACCCTCCACTCTTCTTTTGTTCCAGTTAACACACACACTCGTTCACTTCAGGTGCACCAATCATGGGATGTACAAGTTGGCGTGTAAATGAACACGGATGTACTGTGTCCACACACTTTGCAGCAGAGTTTGCCTGAAGAGCCGGAAAGAATAAAACCCATGAACGCTCTCTGTTCATCGTCTCCGTGACTTGAGCTGTGTTCAGACATGGACTCTGCAGAGTATGTGTTTCTCATATGAAGAAGCAGCACGAGAGATTCAAAGTGTACGATATACAATGCACCAAATTCTGTAACAACTGAAATCTAATCTATAATAATATAATTAATAAGACAAGAATTACAAACTGCATTAAATAAAGGGCAAAGATACAAATAAAAATAAGACAATTCAACAGGAGCTGAATTATTACACATGTGAGTTGAAGGTGCAGATGAAAGTTTAATAATATATAAATACATTGATATAAATCAGTTGTGTGTGTTCTCGAAATATAAGGTGAAAATTCGCTTCACGTTTGGATTGACCACAACATTAGGTTTGTGTGTGTGTGTGTGTGTGTGTGTGTGTGTGTGTGTGTGTGTGTGTGTGTGTGTGTGTGTGTGTGTGTGTGTGTGTGTGTGTGTGTGTGTGTGTGCGTGTGCGTGGCAGCTGTCCAGCAGTTGGATGGATGAAGTGTGATGCCGGCTTTATTCTCCCATGACAGAGGAGCAGCCAAGACACAAGGCAGCGACTCGCACGTCTCTGTCTCACATGATCCTTCAGTTAGACGCAGCAGAGCAGTGACTTAACCTCATTACAACACCATGTGGGTTTGTTTTCAATTACCGTCTCATTTAGAACCACACACACACACACACACACACACACTCACACGCACACACACACACACACACACACACACACTAATCTACACTTTTCTCATACTAGAAAAAAATTGTCTGTGCAATCATAAATGTTTTGTGGTACAAATGGGATTCAGGTCTGAGTGTGAGTCCAGTGTGTGTGTGTGTGTGTGTGTGTGTGTGTGTGTGTGCTCGGGCGTTTTGTTTGTGTACGTGTCACGACCTTGGTCACCGCTAAGCCAACAGATCCTCCATTTACAAAATCCAAGTGGATCCATGTGTTTTTGTTTTTCGCTTGTTCTCATAAAGCGTCTCACACGTTTGACTCGCGGACGAAGCTGTAATCCCTGTTGCATTTCATCTTAATGTGTGTGTGTCTGTTTTCATTAGGTTAAATTCTTGTAATAATCTGCCGTTTGCAGATCAGGGGTCACTCGACTCGCTGTAGCTCGGCGGCGGAGGCGTTGGTGGAGGGAAATGGTTTCTTTTCGCCATAATTCAGGCTCACGCACAGTAACAGACGTGAATGTTAACAGGTGTCGTAGTTTAGCGTAATAATCACTTCAATCATGGAGAGTGTGTGTGTGTGTGTGTGTGTGTGTGTGTGTATGTGTATGTGTGTATTCTGTGTGTTAAGAACCACACTAATCACAGCACATATTTTTTTAAACTCGTCATGTGTTTCTGTCTTAATTACATTTTTATTTAATGACACCTAAGGGGCCCAAATACCCTCTAGTGCCCATGTAGCACAAGCTAGGGGTCGTGTGATTGGTCCTCGTGCTCTTCCAGGTGGTTCTCGTGCCCCCATGTTTGGCACCAGCTCCTCCAGTGCGCTGCCTAACTGCCCCTGATGTTCAGTCCTAATGCCCTAGAGCCTCTCTGGTCCCTCACATGTCCCCAAGTCCCTAATGCCTCCATGATTGGTCCTGTAGGGTCCATTTCACAGGCTAACTGTCCCTCTGATTGGCTGCAGGGATGACCCACATTCTTCTTCTTCTTAGTGGGGGTTTGGGTTACAAATAACTAGAACAAATTTTTTCACTCCAAGGTCACTGAAGGTCACTTGAAAGATGCAGTTTCATGTTTATGGTTTTGCCAAAAGTGCAGTTTGCGTTGGTTCATTGGACTCACTGATCCTCCTGGTGGCCAACGCCAAAAATGCAAGTGGAGATATCAGCCCACCATCGTAAATTTTTTCCCATAATGAACAGAAAGCTTTTTTTCCCTCACTCTCCCACTCTCTCACTCTCTCTCCCTCACTCTCACTCTCTCTCTCTCTCACTCTCTCTCCCTCACTCTCTCACTCTCTCACTCACTCTCCCACTCTCTCACTCTCTCTCTCTCTCTCTCACTCTCTCTCTCACTTCTCTCACTCTCTCACTCTCTCTCCCACTCTCTCACTCTCTCATTCACTCTCACTCTCTCACTCTCTCTCTCTCTCACTCACTCTCTCCCTCTCACTCTCTCACTACTCTCCTCTCTCTCTCACTCTCCACTCTCTCTCTCACTGTCCCACTCTCTCACTCTCCCACTCTCTCATTCACTCTCCCACTCTCTCACTCTCTCACTCTCTCACTCTCTCACTCACTCTCCCACTCTCTCACTCACCTCACTCACTCTCTCCCTCACTCTCCCACTCTCTCACTCTCTCACTCTCTCATTCACTCTCCCACTCTTACAATCTCTTAATCAGCAGCATCAGGAGAAAGTTTGGAGCCATGAAATCCAGTCGTCCTACGTGTTGCTCGGCTCTGTCATGTTCTCGTGGGTTCTACGGTTTCGTACAAGTTCGGTTTCTAACTTAATTCTCACGATATTACGTCACTCATTGGGCAAATTAGTCTGGATAGAAAAATGCACTTGTTGGTCATAAATGTTCATTCATCACCTTTGTTTATTTACTTTTACTCTCGACATTTTTCGTAAACCGTCGTATTATAAATTCAAACTAGGTATTTTTAAAATGATGTTTATTTTAAATGTTTAACCTTCTAGTGTTTTATTAATCACTAAAATGCAATTTCTAAAAGTCAAACGTTGGAACGCTACTGACATTTTAATGATGCTGAAGCAGAAAAGATTGTTCGTTATTTAAATGTAGTGAAAGTATATTTAGAATAAAGTCATATGTGTCATTAATTGATCAAATTCTTTTAAAGTTAAATACACAAGTACAGACACAAATAATATCCAAGCCATGTTATTGACCCACCACACACTCACACACACAGAAACACACACACACACTCACACACACAGACACACACACACACACACACACACACACACACACACACACACACACACACACACACACTCACACACAGAAACACACACACACACACACTGATCGTCAGCCGTATCTGTTACCAGTTCCCTGACCGTGGATTTGATTTGCAGCAATAAGACGGTTGGTGTAATGACAGCATTAAAGCTTGTTCTGCATATATAGAGTTTCAGGGAAAACGAAGACAGATGCTTCTCGCTCGCTGCTTGTACACGTCAACAGAAATAAGGCAAAAAGCACATTCCTGGTGGCTCCGTGGCTGGTGTGTGTCTGTGTGTGTTCTGCTCCGGCACTTGAAGGGTCCAAATAACAGGAGAGGCTGGATGTCTTGACTCGAGGCCGAGGCTCCTTTCCATCGTCAGTCGGTAACGTGAGTAATGAGCTCTGTCAGACGCTGGCGGCTGACTGATGTTTTCCACCGCAGACGAACCTCCCCGAGAGCTGACGGCCACACGCTAATGACAGATCCGTGGATGCAATGGCCGCGCATCTGACAGGCCCCTATAGAGGAAGGCGATGAGATGATTGGCGTGACACGCCCACTACAGTCTCAGGTCGAGGTTGCGACCCGCTGCAGTGTCGATATTTGGTACCGTGTGTTCTTTGGTTGAGATTACACCACGAGGGAGAGAGGACGCCTTGAGGACAAGCAGCGTGCACCACGGTTTCTTTTTTCTGTGTCTGAACTTCTTCAACGATTTCAACTTTCATCTGTCAAACCCAGTTGTAATATCAAAGTGTTAATGTGACTTGAGCGGCTTGGAAACGGCCATTTAGGGGAAATGAGGAGCGCGTTCAAAGCTCAGAGGGAACACGGCCGTGTTCTGAGGGTTTGGAGTCAAGAAAATGGGACTTGTTTCAGCACAATGATTTGAGAGTAGGTCCTAATATCATGACAGTTTTTACACCGACTTGTTTACAATAGATCTGAGGTTCTGACTGACTGGTCTCATCTTCTGCACCTGGAGTGAAGTTGGGCACTATTTGAAATTACCCTCCTGACCTGCTGTATCGTTTCCTGATGCACTGACAGTCTTCTTTCCCCTTCAGGGATGAAACTCTCATCCATCTTTGAGCCAAACTGAACACGTCTCATTTGTATTCCTGTCATGTGGGAAACCGTCAGACGGACTAATGGCTCATTTTCATCTGCCGTTTAAGAAAAGACGGCACACCGAATGAAAAGCAGATCCCGTCCTGGTTCAGCATGAAGGCCAAGCATTGTTGTTTCTTTTTGACGGACAGCTCGGGATTAGAAAATGAAATAGAAAATAAAAGCTTTCTTATTTGTTTAATGGTGAGTGATTGTTTCCCTCTTCGGCGCTGGTGGATATTTATAGAGAAGAAACCAAACAAAGAAAAAGAGCATTAAAGACGTCTCTGCCTCACACGACACACCCTTTGTGTTTCTGACACATTAAGGAAACCTTCAGGCCGCTCGTAAAATAAAACAACATCTTTCTCTCTCGGCCATAAAATGAAACAAGATTGGCTGCCTCCGCAAAAAAACACGCAGGCAGCACTTTCCTCGCTGTTTTCCTCTGAGAAGAATGATTGTAAATGTGTAATTAAATTAATAAAATAGTCCCGGGTAGTAAATCACTGCCCCCAAGGATTACATGTGTACGTGTGTGTTTGCATGGATGCGTTTTTTGCATGCAAGCAAGATGCACACGGGGGTGGGTACGTGCAGGAGTGTGTGGTTATGGGTTAGGGTATTAAAAACAAGACGGCAACACAAGCTTTAAATGTTACCCAATCCAGAGTCGCTCACACAGCATTACCTCTGGCGGTTAGTTAGCGAGCTGAGGTGCGGGCGGCGTGGCATTAGGCTTCGGTGCACGGTGCCAGATTCTACCATAATAAAGGCATTAAAATCTCCTCATTAAACTATTTTGGGCACAGGGGTTGGGGTGGTGGGGTGCGGAGGGTAGGGAGGGGGTGCTGACATTAAGGCTGAGGCGCTGGTTGCCAGTGAATCTGTGCCAGGGCACCTCTGTGTCACCGGTGGCTGCAGCGATGAAATCACAAACAGATGCTTATTAATGCGGCTCCAGGGGACCTGAGCGAGAGAGAGAGTAATGTTCAACGTGTTAAAAAGGTGAAACAAACGTAAAGACGATAATTGTCAAAACACGTCTCGTTCATTGGCGTTTGGACTTTCATCAACGTAACACTGGCGCCAGATTTTCATAAGTCATCGCATAATGGGTGTGTTGGCAGGAGGTCATTTGTTCAAACGGAGCATCAACCCACCGGGACGTCACCCGTTGGTTTCTGAGCCGTTTGAAGCCTCAGTTTGACTTTTTGTCCAGCGCCATCTTGTTTTTTTGAAATCAGAAGTAACCAGGAGTGGGGGGTGGAGCCTGACTGAGTGCTCGAGGACACGCCCACCTACACCTGCCACCTGCATCAATTGGATGGTACTAGCTGTCAATCACACGGTATCCACACCCCAATGCATACGGATCAGAAATAATCTCCGTCCACACTAACACACCTGAAAACACACGTCACATGACCGTTCACGTCCACTGGTCATGTGGTGTAAACAGGAAGTAGATGGTCCACTCTGCAGGTGGTTGCAGATGTTTGACAATATGAAATGAAACTGCTGCACATAAAAGACGTCTTTAACGGCCTCAGTGTGGACTAAACCCTCAGGAGTGGACGCATGAGACGGAGTCAGAGCTTGATGTCAGAGTCATGATGGTCTGATTTTTAGAAATGGCTCCTCTTCCTTATCCTGACATGTGCGTCACGTGTTAGAAACATCATCAACACGCCTGCACGCACGCTATGAATTCTCCTGCTGACTTTTTCTGGGTCCGGCGGGAAAAATTACAGAAAATGTCCCGAGAAACTGACTCTGTCGTTTGTATTCTCACATAAAACCTCTCCAGAACGTTTCTGGAAATGTCTGTGCAGGGCTGAAAGCTGCTCAAGGTAAATAAGAAGCGTTGTGACACTGTGGTGTAAAGATGTGTCACGTTAGGAGGTGTCTGATGGTAATGATGATGATGACTGTCGGAGCAGAGATGGGCCCTGCCAGCCTCTACATAGCAACCCCTGGTGTTTGCTTTCAATGTGAGACTTATACCAGCGCTGCGGCTCTGATGTGGTGATGTGGTAATCATGTCGCCCAGAGAGGGAGAAGCTCTTTGAAAAGTGATCAACACCAACAAACGCTCTGATGAAAGAGCCGAGCCGCCGATTAAAACGCCTCATTTCAAGAATACGTTTAGACAGGCGTTAAGAAAAACAGCTGCGGTGGCGACAGCAGATGCATTTATGAGACTGTCACTGGAATCAGATCAACTGCAGAATTGTCTGTTGTGCTCGACGGCTTCACAGCGTGTGAAGACAGAGTCTGTTCACACGAAAGAATCAGCATCACTGAACAGATCCTCCTCAGGGTTAAAGGTTGAAAACTCAACTCCTCCACGTTAAAAACAAAACCTGTAGTTTGAATCCCTGTAATGGTGCGTTTCATTTGGTCGCCTCTCAGTGGCGTCATAACCCCTCAATGTGTCAGTGTCGCTTGCTTCTGATGCTGCACCAGAACTCGTGGGTTAGTTTTGCATGATCCCATTTTTGTTGGGTTCTGTATGAATTCAGTTCAGTTGTTTGCACTGTCAACGCACAGGACTGTAGTACTGTGGAGTACTGTGGAGTACTGTACTACTGTGGAGTACTGTGGAGTAATGTAGTACTGTGGAGTACTGTGGAGTACTGTAGTACTGTGTAGTACTGTGGAGTAATGTAGTACTGTGGAGTAATATAGTACTGTAATACTGTGGTACTGTGGAGTATTGTGGAGTACTGTGGAGTACTGTAGTACTGTGGAGTAATATAGTACTGTAGTACTGTGGAGTACTGTGGTACTGTGGAGTACTGTGGAGTACTGTGGAGTAATATAGTACTGTGATACTGTAGTACTGTAGTACTGTGGAGTACTGTAGTACTGTGGAGTACTGTAGTATGTGGAGTACCATAGTACTGTGGAGTACCGTAGGACTGTGGAGTACTGTAGTACTTTGGAGTACTGTGGAGTACTGTAGTCCTGTGGAGTACTGTAATACTGTAATACTGTGGTACTGTGGAGTACTGTAGTACTGTGGAGTACCGTAGTACTGTGGAGTACTGTAGTACTGTGGAGTACTGTGGAGTAATATAGTACTGTGGAGTACTGTGGAGTATTGTGGAGTACCGTAGTACTGTGGAGTATTGTGGAGTACTGTGGAGTAATGTAGTGCTGTAGTACTGTGGAGTACCGTAGTACTGTGGAGTACCGTAGTACTGTGGGGTACTGTGGAATACTGTAGTACTGTGGAGTACTGTGGAGTACTGTAGTACTGTGCAGTACTGCGCCTGAAGGTGCTGATGCTGCTAGTGATACATCATGATGTTACCATGGCAACCAGATGAAGCGCTTAGTTCATTTCCTCCATTCAAATAGAAACAAACAAAACTTTGTTTGTAGTTTCCTGAATGTTGTAATGATGACACAGCCTTGTTGCTTCATGTGCGTGTCAATAGTTCCAGATTAAATAAGTTGTGTGTCTGCAGTGATAATCAGAACAAGAAAATACAAATGTCCTCGTTCTGTGTTTTTCTTTGTGTACCAGTGTGGATTTGTGTGAACGTTTCTGATCTCTCTCTCTGGTTCTCATGGTATCAGACCACCACGCTCCCAGTCGGCCAGTATCAGCTGGTCCGCTGTGGTTTGATGATGCAGCTCAGGAATGTGTCACCCGGAGCGAAAAGCATCATGATGTTTAGAATCAGGACCACAAAATATGGAGGTGGTTTCTGGGGGGAAAGCCTGGCGACTCGTTCCCTGGATCTGATTAGCGTGTGTTTGTGGGAGGATATCTAGATCTGTGTGTGTGTGTGTGTGTGTGTGTGTGTGTGTGTGTGTGTGTGTGTGAGAGTGACAACCCCTTCAGTCTCCTCAGATACCCTTTCCTGTTTCCG
The DNA here is from genome assembly GCF_022539355.2 of Hippoglossus stenolepis. Lineage (NCBI taxonomy): Eukaryota > Metazoa > Chordata > Actinopteri > Pleuronectiformes > Pleuronectidae > Hippoglossus > Hippoglossus stenolepis. The sequence continues at coordinate 1,239,105 of NC_061496.1, forward strand.
TTCTGCTGGAATTTGTCTCTTTATTCCTTAAGAAAATTAATCTACAGAACAGATTATCATGAAACGTGGTGGAAGGATGTTTTATGGGTCAGAGAACAACTCATTACATTTTGGTGCAGATCCGGATCAGGGGGCAGATGCAGGATCTGTTTTTCTCTTTCTTTGACAGTGTGAGATCGAAAGTTTTTCAATATTTCTCAGAGAATAATTCATGGATCTTGCTTGAAAAAAAATCCGGCATGATTGGCCAGCTGATATTTATAAAAATAAGGATCTTGTAAATTTGAATGTGGTTTCTTAAGGAGACTGTGGGCAGAAGCATCAACTCCACTGAGTTACATTCTAGTTTAAATATAATTTTGGAAGAAAAGGACATTTTATGGACATTTGTGAAGGTGATGATATTTTGTCCATTCCTCAGCTCTCCATAGATTTCAGGGCGAGTGTTTCGCGGATGAATTCTGTGTGTGATGGTGGTTGTGGTTTTGGTCACGGTGGTGTTGGAGTTTCATTCTTTGGATTCAATTCACAAGTTTTCTGAATCATTCATTCAAAAATCACAACGGACCAAACAGCATCAGAGCCTTTTTTATCGACCGGCTGCCACTTTGAATAAAATCTTGTTTACAGGAATCATTTCTGTGTCTCTTAAAATGAACGAATCCACATTTGTATCGTTTTTTAATCTCAGACCCAGTGATGCCCATAAAACTTTATTTTGAAAATAATCAAATCAGTTTTATGTTATTGTTTATGAAGACCATAAAACAGCCTGACGAGAGCAGGACATAAATTAGTGTAATTATTACATGTTATTTTGTTTGGAACAATGAGTCATTATTGCTTCTCGTTGCCTCAAACACGACACACACTTGGATTTAATGTCATTAACTCGCTGCAGCGCGGCTGAGGCTGAGGCTCAACAATTCTCTGCCATAAATCTGCATTCTCCTTCTCAGCAGGAGCTCCGTACCCCCACAACCACAAGGAAAGAAAATCATAACTTCTGTTCGTCTGTTTCCCCTGTAATGAAATCAGGTAATAAGGGCGTGGCAGCGAGCTGAGCGAGCGCTCGCACTCAGCACAAGACTAATAGAGACTCCAGGGGAGATGGGGCACTGCTGTTCTCAGTGTACCTTTGCCAGAGACGGCTAATATGCATTCTCCAGCTCTCCCTCTGCGTGATGGGAACCAGATGTGTGTGCGTTACACTCTGGGAAATGGCTGAGATGAGAGACAGCGAGGCCGCCCGAGCCACAATAAATTTGTGGAATGGCTAATGAATAAAACAACAGCGGATTAAATGTGCCATAGCTAAAAATAATTTGATTAAGAATCTGATTCAGCGGCCAAATTGTTGGAGGCCATGTTGGAGACAGCTGCATCTTTATTTGAGCTCTGATGTACACGACCACATTTCCCTCCCTAATGAGCTTCGACCAGACTTCGATCGAGCTCTTTTTATGGGGATTTCTGGGCAGCGCTTGAGGCCCGATGAATCAGTTGTCATCACATGTGATTGCCTGTTTAAAAAGTCCCAAACTTTCTGACTGTGTTTAGTCAGGTTCAGCCAGGGTCAATGCAAAGTCAAAACACTCCTCGGTTCAGCCAATGACCTGCCTGCGTCCGCCAGTGTCTCCAGCGCCCCGTCATCTCACTTCAGGAGAAATCTCAGCCATGGAACGAACCTTTTTTGGGCTCAATGCAGGAACTTAATAACATCACATGTGTACATACGTGTCAGAAGAATTAAATACAATCTGTGAAATTAACGGTTACACATTTGGGGGTTAGGGCTTTTCTTTTCAAACTCGTTGCTATGGTTACACCTGGCTTCCATTCGACTCCGCAGTTTTCAAGTAAACATTTATTAACGATGCTGGTCTCGTTTTAGTTTGAAAACTCTGGGGTTGTGTTTAAGTTTGTGGTTTTTGGACGAACAGAAACTTCTTGAATAACGTGACGACCGAGGACACGACTGCTTCCTGTGTGTACTCGCTAACGGCTGCTAGCTGCTGCTACCCCACTGATTTGAACATTTAATTAATTAGCTATTTGATGATCTAAAAACTCATGAGACTGACTCTGCACAGACTGTGACTCTAAATGTGCAACATGGCAGCGTTCAAATCCAGGATAGTTCATTTCTGGGCAGTGAGAGGAAATGGAGACCCGTCTTTATTTACAGTCTATGATTTACACCTGAACTGTCATTTGGTCAAACTCTATCTAATTGTAATCTGATCACCTAACATACATTTTAATAAATGAGGCAGAAGAGACCAACGTCCAAAACTCTGAAAACCACAATACACCGACCAACAACACCTAAATGATCTTAATCTATAAGTTCTGTTGCGTCAGATCGTGTCAGAGTCAGAAACGTTGTTGACCCAGACATCGGCCCCGACCTCCAGCTTTTATCGACTCCAGAATAAAATCATCGCTGCTCCTCAGAGACGAGTCGTCATGTTTCTGCTAAAGCAAGAGTCAGTTTGACATGAAGAATGTAAACATAGTTAGCAACGCCTCCTCGAAGCATTGGAACAAACAACCAGCTTCACTTTTCTATTTCCAACCAAAGGATTGTTAATGTCTTTGTGTATGATTCAACTGGGAGTTGATGGAATATTTTAAATCAAGCTGTTTCTACCAGTTTGTCTTTAATGATGCTGAACTATGATGGAGGTCAGAAGCCGCAGACATTAAACTGAAACAAGAATATTTGCCAAAAATGTCAGAGTTTAACTTTTAGAGGAGCCCGATGAGATTCATATTTTCAGTCTGTTTGGGGGCTGGTGATGGATGAGAGGTCTGGAGGCCTCGGGCCAGTTCTGATACACTCCCCTATTTCCACATCCAGTCCTTACATCAGGTCCTTCTGTTCCAGTCCTCCCTCCTGTCTCTCAGTCTGAGGGTCTGTCATATCTGTTTCTACCTCAACACAACTGACAGGTCGACTCCACCGCGGACTTTCACTTTCAATTTCTGGCCCCTCAGGCTGAGGGGCCAGCGAGCTCAGCGGTGCGAACAACAGGGCCTGCACACGCTGCCAGGTGAAACAGAGCTGGGAGGCAGGTGACACAAGGAGGCTTTGTTTCGTCCCATTTCTCCTCCTCACAGATGGAACTCCTCTGCGTCTGGAGCACAGACCTCGGTTCAGATGGACCAGGGAAGCTCTCCAAGAACATTAAGAGGTTCTTGGCATGAGGTTTTCAGGTCCATGGTGGAGGATCTTTTTATTGTGAGGTTCAATAGTTTTAGGTTTGATAGTTTTAACTCCAAAGATGTTTCAGACTCGCATGATTTATATATTTAGTCTCCAACAGCACCAACATGTCAGTTTATCTTGTATAATGTATGTGTGTGACACTAAAGCCGTTTTCGTTTAAGTTAAAAACCTAAAAAAGCTGTTTTCAAAAGCTGAAACACATGATGAGGACACTCAGAGAGTCGATCCAAGGCCACGCCCCTTCTCTCCATGTGAAACAAAAATTCTTGGATCGGCCCGTTTATTCTGATCTGCTCCAAAAGTTAATGGTTTCATCCTTGGCCCACGTCCCTTCCTTCCACCAAGTTGCAGTAGAATCGGTTCAGTAGTTTTGGTGCATTCTTGCTGAAAATCAGACAAACAGAAGGTAAAGATGAATCCTGATGAATGTTGACGAGAAGAAAACAGACGAACCGAGAGGCCAAAGAAAAACCAAACAGTTTCACAGAGAAACGGAGACGCAGACTCGAGGGTGAAGAGATAAAGGGAAACAGCGAGCATGATGTCAGGGCGGCTGCTTAGCGCTGCAAACTGGCTGCAGATGGCAGGACGAGAGGTCAGGGATGGAAATTAAAGAACAAATTCAGAACAGCAGCCAAGGGGCGAGAAGGCGCCGTGGCCGGAACAAGGGAGCGAGGCCGACGGGTCAGCGTGGACTCTGCATACACGTTTCTTTAAGCAGCAATTAGACGTTCCTGCAGCTCCCGGCTCCGAGCCACGGCGAAGGGCCTGACCCCTAATCATCCTCAATTTCTCTCAGGCTGCAGCCCTCGGATACACGTCTCCTCCGATTGGCTGTTTATTTTTCACAGCACTTCATGTTTGATTGAGCGCCACGGGCTCAGTGTCTTTATTTCTGGGAGGGCAGAGGGGATGTGCACCGGCATCTGAAGGGGGCCAGAAGTATGTGGACACTCCTGTCAACATAATGACAACAATAATACAGATTCAATTTATGTTCACCAAAGTATTTCTTGACAGCTCATGGTTGTAAATACAACAGCACTGATGAGACTCAGGCTCCACCCACAATAATACCTTTTAGTTTCATAGCATCACTGTTGCTATGGTTACACCAGGCATCCACACGACTCCTGAGCTATCCAGGCTCTAAATCAGAGACTTGTGTAAACGATGACGCAGACGTTCTCTTCCTGATTGGTTGTCATCAGTCACATGACTCGACTACCAGCGGCCAATACAAAGTATTAACACTTCCTGTTTAAGTTTCCAGTTCCTGCCTCCTCCAACGGGCCGAACCGAAATGAGACGGTCTGGTCTTCCTATGCGTCACCAGCTTGTCCCGCCCCTTACAGCCGTTGCCTAGCAACAGAGCTACAGACGAAAACATTCTTGGGTTGATTAAACTTGTTGAAAATGTGTTTTTTATCATGTGTATCGTTAGCTGCTCTTTGAGTACTTAGATTTAAAAATAAAATCCTCTGACGTTTCCGCCTCTTTGAAAAACAGTTGAAGCGCAAAGGACCATGGGATATGTTCGGGCCGGGAAGGATCCGCCCACATTTGGAGGAGCCTTCGAATCGAGACAGTCTAGTGGCACCGCTGGGATGTGATTGGTCTACAACTGCGTCCTCCGAAGGACGTGGCCCCCGAATAGAGACACAGCTTTAGGTTTATGTTACAGCTGCAGGTTTGAATTATTGCAATTTTCAAATCATAGATAAATGTGATGAGCTTTTTTCTCACAGTGATTTTACTTTTATGTACATTTCCCTGATTATTTGGGACTTTAACGAGGTTTAATTTGTACATCAGACAGTGTATGTGTTATAAAACATAATATATTGTTACATAATAATATAATGTATTAATATAATATATGAGAAATGTGTAACAGGTTTAGGTTGATTGAATAGTTGCTGATGGGGGTTGGGTTCCAGTGAAGAGACTTAATCTGCTGAATATTTCTGCAGAGTTTCATTATAAACCTCCCTCAGTGTTCGTGTTGCACCATGAACACGACAGCTGGAAGTTATTTGACTTCTCTCCTTCAGTGTGTGTCCAACCAAAGAATCACACTTTTTCTCACATGGTTGTTCATCTCACATCTTTCATGCTTCATGTCTTTATCTGAGCCACAAACTTTGGACTCTGTCACGGGATTTTGGAACATGCTTTGAAAGATGATTGTCATAAATGCAAATATAAATGATTTTAATAAATTGTAATCGTATATACAAAAACATCTGTGTGATCTGTAATGTGTGTCAGACGGTTTGGTTGATTTGAGTGACACATTGAGTAATTAACTTGTGTAACAGTAGCTGAGTTTATATGTAAAGTTTTATCTATTAATTGTCCAACACAGGAAATCTGTTTTAATTATTCCCATGTAAACTGATTTCAGACTGACGTCCACTTGCTGTGTAACTGAGAAGCAGAACTTTCTCCTGCTCTTTGGAAAAGCTCCTCGACACACGTGGACAACAGATCTGACAAGTTGAACTTCTGAACTGAGCGCAGTCGTCACGTTAACCCCCTTCTCCCGTATCTGTACCACTCATTTATTCACTTCTCCACCTCTAACCCTGAAGTGCCTCGGCGGGTCATCTCACTAATGAGCCATGTGCTCCCCTCTGGCTGCCACTAATCAGGGATGCAAGGCCGTCCCATCCTCGGCCCGACGCCGCCGCCGCCGCCGCCGCAGCAAAACACACTGAACCCAAAGTGGTTCTCTCGCTGCCATCTGGCCTCCATGCCTGGCCCTGTCTCCACTCTGCCGGCGATTTATGCCCTCCTGAGGTGTTTCGCCTTTTAACTCACACATAATTGGCCCCCAGATGCAAAAAAGATGTGGAGGCCAGTTTTTATTAGTTGCCAAGCAGAGGTCATTGTTTTTGCATCGCTGGGGCTCGGCAGCTCTGCCAAGGTTAAAAAGACACGCTCTGTGTCCCTGTGTACTCAGACCAATTACTGACGAAAACAAGGAGTCTGAGCTAAGTTGTACATTTAAAAAAAGTTAATGATGAAAAACAGACGTGAAGGAGGCAGCGTGTGATGTTCTGACAGTAAAACGATAAAAAAACTAATCACATAGACTTGACCTGAGATAACTTCAGTCCCGTTTCCTGTCCTCAGTCCCCACACGACCGACTCACTGTGATATGTCTGCTGTCAATTTGCATGACTTAGCAGGCGATATTCACAAGAGAAGCACACGGCATGACGGGAGTAAGGAACTTTACGGCTTTCTGGGTAACAGGAAAAGTCTGATTAAAGGTCTGACATCGTTTCACAGTTAAAACATCAGCAGGGGATGAATGTCACTTCAGGACAGTTACAGACAGAGAAACTATAACAAACAGCATTTTAACCCATCACATCTGTGCAATCACACATTTCTGATCAACTGATTGGTTTAATTCTGCCTCGTAGTCATGAAGACGGAGGATGAAGTGATCATCACTTCCCAGAGAAGGTGAAGAAGTGCTGACACACACGATGAAGACACAGACGAAGACGTGAAGAGAGTTTGTGGTGATCAGAGCTGACGACGGTGTCAGGTGATGTCAACATGATCACGTGACCTCTGCAGCAGAGGTAACACGTCACTTCCTGTCTCTGTCTGCTGCACCCGGCTGCCCCCTGTTTAATTATATATATATATATATATTATATATATATATATATATAAAACTAAATGTATTGATAAACCATATAGATCGTCTTTATGTTCGTTGACACTTTTATTTTATCTATGAAGTGATGATAACAAATATCCAAAATCATTGTGATATGTATTTTTTATTTTATTTTAATGATCTATTTCTTAAATCTTATTCATCTTTAGTCTCTTTTTTACTTTAATTTATTTGATTAAATAAAATGAACCCAGAAAGAATCTCCACTGGCTCCGAAACGCTCCAACTGTGTTCTCTCCAACTTGTGCCTAAACGTAAAAGTGTCGTACAAGTAAATAACTAAAGTCGTGTTTATTTGAACATATTCATAAAAACTTCCACGTTGAAAATGTCTGAAGCAGAACAGACTGGGTTTTTATTCTCATATTAAATGTCGACATCTCAGTATTTTTATATTCAGGCGAAATCTGCGGCTTCACTTGCCGGGTCCTCTCGGGGTCCTTGACGTGGCAGGGATAAACAAAGATGGCGGCGGAGCTCCGAGCTTCCTGGAGCTTGTTTGGATAATTAAGGCTTTAAAATGAAGGTGATCTCCGGGGAGTAGTCGGGACCGGCCCGTGTGGAGGATCCCCGCCGCCTGGCTCGGGCTGTTCTCGGTGTGAAGGAGTGAAATGAGCGGCTGGGCCGGTTTTTCCGAAGCGGAGCTGCGGAGGATGCAGCTGGAAGGTAACGCTGCTTGTTGCTAATGTTGTCGGGCAGGTCAGCGCCTGACTCCGGCTTCAGCAGACATGTTGTCCCCTGTGTGATAAACTGTAGTAAACTCGACCTGTGTGTCTCCAGACTCAGCCGGGCCCCCGGGGGCCGCCCGCGGGCGGAAGCCGGCTCCAGCCAACCGGACACGGCAGCAGTTACTGCGGGAGAGAGCCCTTCAGCTCGCCGCTCAGAAAGCCGGAGGAGCCGGTGGGCTTCCCCCGGAGCAGCAACTCACCAAGCCGCCGCCGAGAGAAGAGCCAGCTGCCGTGGCTCCAACTGGGGCTCCGGCTCCAAGAGGAGCTCCGGCTCCAAGAGGAGCTCCGGTTCCGGCTCCAGCAGGAGCTCCGGCTGTCAGACTACAAGCGCAGCCGAAGCCCGGCGAGGTGAAGCAGGGTGAAAACCATCTGCCGGCCCCAGATGATCAAACCCCGGTTGTGAAAGAGCTGGAGAAACAAGAGGTGGAAATGTTAGTATGGTTCTGTTCTCACCTGGTTCTGTTCTCACCTGGTTCTGTTCTCATGTGGTTCTGTTCTCACCTGGTTCTGTTCTCATGTGGTTCTGTTCTCACCTGGTTCTGTTCTCACATGGTTCTGTTCTCACCTGGTTCTGTTCTCACCTGGTTCTGTTCTCACCTGGTTCTGTTCTCACGTGGTTCTGTTCTCACCTGGTTCTGTTCTCATGTGGTTCTGTTCTCACCTGGTTCTGTTCTCACCTGGTTCTGTTCTCATGTGGTTCTGTTCTCACCTGGTTCTGTTCTCACGTGGTTCTGTTCTCACGTGGTTCTGTTCTCACCTGGTTCTGTTCTCACGTGGTTCTGTTCTCACCTGGTTCTGTTCTCACGTGGTTCTGTTCTCACCTGGTTCTGTTCTCACGTGGTTCTGTTCTGTAGAACAACATGAAGGCTGCTCTGTCTATAACCCTCGTAGTCTCCCTGTGATCAGTCTGTGTTCGGACTCAAACCTCAGGGAGGAACCAGTGTTAGATCTGCTGGAGCAGACCGGGCGGGAGCTGTCAATCAGGTCAAATCTAAAATCTAAACGTGTGTTGATTGACACTGGAAAACACATCATAGTTTTTTACAGATGTGAGACTCGAACACAGTTCTTCTCTTCATGATGCTCAGACGTGGGTCAGTGAGCAGAGTCTGAGGTCAGAGGCTGTTACAGGCTGATGGAGAGAGTCCATCTTTATGTATGATCATCCATAAGGTTCAGCACATGCATGTGGGAGCTCCAGCTCTTACAAACACTCGAGTGAATCCAGTGCAGATCTGATGATGTAACTTCAGCAGCAAATCACATCAGTGACCATGAGGCCTGAACCAGGGATTTGTTTGAGGTTACTCGATGTTATTTGCTGAGTCTAAAGTGTTTGAACTCTGAAGTGTGCATAGTTTTCTACAGATGGTTGAATCTGGCTCATATTATTTTGACATAAACCATAGAATACAAACTTCCACTGAGTTCGAGGTGCATGTTTTCCTTTTAGATGGTGAATGTTCTGAATTTCTTTTTGAATAATTGTGTTGTCTCTGTGTGTCAGACGGGAGAAGACGCGTCTGGAGCATCTGCAGCAAGAACAAAAAGTCATGGAAGAGGGGAACAAACGCAAGAAAGCTCTGCTGTCAAAAACCATAGCTGAGAAGTAAGTGTGTGTCTGTGTAAGCAGCACGATGTGACGGCAGGCGCTGGTCAAAACTGTGGGGAAGTAAAACAAGGTCGAGGAGAAGAATTGAAACGTGTGTGTTTGTGCACAGGTCCAAACAGACGCAGGCGGAGGCTGTGAAGCTGAAGAGGATCCAGAAGGAGCTGCAGGCCCTCGATGACATGGTGTCCAATGATATCGGCATCCTGAGAGAGAAGATAGAACAAGCCAGCTGGGGCTACAGCGCCGCCAGGTACAACACAAGCTCCACTCACTTGGAAAGGGACAGATATACACGCTGAGGAAACTCTTTAAACGGCGAGTCGGGGACTTCCAGAGGCACGAATCCCAAACACCTGCTTCTCTGACTGCGAGCTCGTGCACATCTGACCGAGCCGTCTCACAGCAGACACGTTGACTGGTCACAGCTGTTCTTAGTCACAGTTGGATTTAAGTGTCTCAGTGACGCTGGGTCATCGTGGACAACTGGCCCCGCACACTGCTGCCGCTTTGGCAGATTAACCACAGGAAGAAAAACATTAAAACACTTTATCTGATTCCACCAAACACTGACGACGTTTACAATGACACCAACAACCTGACTTTTAATCTGAATAAGACATCACTCAGATTGTTATGTTTACATGAGTTGCTGATAGAATATTCCTGTTTACATGAGCAGAGTCTGATTATGACTCATGCAACAAATGTTCCCACCAGAATTAAAAAACAACCGAACTTGAGAAAGTTTAATGTGAAAACTCCAACAGGACGTTATAATGTGAATAAGACGTATACATGTCTACATAATGTGACTAAAGTTAGAAAAGTCCACAAGCAGTTTACAAGACGCCTAATTCAGAATATTGTATAAATCTGGTTAATATCAGAATATTGACGTTTACTCACTGGGACACTTGATGAACTGAGCCCATTGTTAGTGAATGAAGTTTGTTTTTAACATTTGAACAGAAATGTGTGCGTCAACGAAATAATCAATAAAAACACCATTTTCCAGCTGTGTTCTCCCAGAGGAGCTTTTACTTTGTGTTCACTGGGTGAAACACAGCAGCTCTACTGTAAACGCCCTTTCTGAACTCCAAACACTGCCCCCTGCAGCTGCTTTCCAGGAACCGGTCTTTACTAACACACTGGTGATGCACACCAGAGTCTCTCTACACTTCTGCTCCAGCTCACACAGATTAATGATTGCAACAGTAAAATCCTGAATAACGTGTAAAATATAAAATAAAGTGGTGTTTATAAAGAGTTTTATAATGAAGCACGACATCTGCTCACTGAAATCCAGTAAATCTCCAGTTGACCTTGTGCAGCCTGTTGTGTCGTCATGCGCACTCTTCATTACACGTGTTTGTGTAACGGGACGTGGACCTGACCTTCACACACTCATCACACTGGACTGTGTTATGGTTGTGTTGATTTAATCAGTTGTGGAGATTTCGCTGAGGTTTGAACATGAGACCCTGACGGGAAAATTCATCTTTTGAAAGTGATTGACGTTGTGTGGTTTGTTGCCGCAGCGTTTCCAAGCAGCGCGAGTTGTTCTGTGTTCTGTTCCTCACAATTAAAACAACGTTTCTGTGTCCGGCGCTGGGGGAGGATTCCACTCTGTCCTCACCACGGCTGGGACCCAAAGTATCCACAGCCAGTGCCAGTACAGCATATTTTTATTTTTGAGTAATGTAAATACGTTTCTCTATTTTTTTTTTTATTTAACAAAAGAAGCCAAAGTTTTTAAAACGTTGATTTTTATTTGATCAAACGTTGATAAACAAGATTCTGTTCAGGGTCACACACACACACACACACACACACACACACACACACACACACACACACACAGAGTCACCAAACAATCATTAATGTTCAAACACGAGCTGCAGCTGTCAACTATATATTAAATTCAATTCAAGGATTAATGAACGTGTGTCACATGTGACGAGAAGATGTTCAAATTAAAAAGAATAAAGCAAATCAGAAAAATCTTCAAAGAATCAGAACACGTTTTGTCCTCATTAATTATTTAAACTATTTATTGATCATCAAAATTGTTGCGATGAAATCTTTGTCTGTGTTAGAAGTGTTTTCTCACTTGAAGAAGGATCATGATGCTTCGATTATTCTTTTCTCTGACCTGACTCTGAGTCTCCAGCTGATCTTATCAATGCTGCAGCAGATGTAACATAGAAACAATTCCCAGTCTAAAATAAGTACGTTTATTTTGAATATATATATTTTTTCTTCACCACCATCTCACGACCCCTGGTTGAGAATCACTGCTCTACATGTAAAGAAACAGTTTTTAATAAGGGAAAGTAAAACTGAGATTAATGCACAAATCAACCATAATGTGACAAACTCCTTATTTCCTCACGTTTGTGACAGGAAACGTTACGAGAAGGCGGAGGCCGAGTACGTGACGGCCAAACTGGACCTGCACAAGAAGACGGAGGTGAAGGAGCAGATGACGGAGCACCTCTGTGCCATCATCCAGCAGAACGAGCTGCGTAAAGCCCACAAGCTGGAGGAGCTGATGCAGCAGCTGCATCTTCAGGCTACCGAGGAGGTGCTGGAGAAGCTGAAAGAGGAGGACGAGGAGGAGAAGGAGAAGAAGAAGAGAAGCTGTGCGGAGATGCAGAGAAACGGGAAGGAGGGAAACGGTTTAGTGGCGAACCAGGAGGGAGCAGTGCAATCAGCCGAAGTCTGTAAACCGACAGAGGACGAGAGTGTGAGGGAGGAGAGCGGAGGTGACGTCCAGGGAGACTTCAAAACAATGAGTGAACCACCAAAGACTGAACAGGACTGTGACACATTAGAGAACGGCGTCCGGAGCGAGACGGTGGCGTCCTGATGATCACAGAGCACAGTTTGTCACCTCCTCTGTAAAACATCTGGACACGATCACACATTCTCCACCGTGGGATCAAAATGAAACTGAGTTTGTCAGTGAGAGTCACAGCTTGATGCAGGTCTGCTGAACAGTTTGTCTCAGTCTGGCATCAAACCTCAAGTCATTGGTCCCGACTGAAGTGACTTCATCCAAATCTGTTCTCTACAAACGGAGGTTCCACGTCCAGCGTATCAGCTGCCGTCAGGGTCTGGCAGCGAGGCGCTCTGCTCCAGGTTCAGCTTCATCTGTCACAGTTTGCACAATTAAACCAAGATGAGCAGTTCTGTCTTAATCTGAACCCAGAACAGACGGGAAAACGTCAAGTAAACTTCAGCTGCTGCAAAAACCGTCTGTAGGAAAACAAATGAAATGTGATTTCAGTAGGAATTTTCCACATAAGTGTCGTATGACAACATTTAAATATAAAAAACCTCTTCAGTCAACAGAAATGTCACTTCAGTTGGTTCTGGATCAGAACCAACAGTTTTTACAGTTTTCACTGAGCGTAGTTACCGGATCTGCACCACGGTCGCCACACGGGTGATATCATGGGACCTCGGTATCAAGTTAATAATGTTTAAGGTTTAAAGGTTTGACCACTGAGACACTTTATGATGAGAGAAGTTGTGCTTCACACAGGAGGAAGGTTGAATCTCCTGCACCTGATGAAGGAGCCATCGTCTCCTCGACTCAGAACGTACGAGTTCGTCCGAGAGGCACAAAACTCTCTTTGATTCTGGGCTGAAAAAAAAAAAGAATCCATGTAACTTTATTTTTTTAAATTGCATTTACACATGATTGTTTGGAGACGGGGTCTGATGTCTGTTTTCAGAATTTTAATCAATTGATTGAATTTATTTGATGATTCAAAGAGACACATTTAACTTTACATAAAAACACAAAGCCGGCGATGATACTCGACAACAACTCACAAGATGAATATAGAAAACTAGACAGAAAAGAATGAGAACACGTCAACGCAAATATCAACTGTACAAATCTTAGATCACTCCAGGCTGCGTGTATTTATTTGATATCTGAGGACTTTGATTTCTGTTGTCCAAAAGGTTTTTTGTTGAAAGTGAATCTATGAAACTCTTGGTGTCTGTATGAGCAGCAGAACAGACTCGGTCACGTTCAGCTGCTGAACATGTGGTTTCACATCAGACGTGAACTAATCTCTGCAGATGACGACAGTTTCTGATTGTGTCTCTATGGCGAGGAGGAAACACGGGTCCCGCTCGCTTCCTGTAGGTGAGCGTGAATCCGTGTTCCGAGTGTCGTGGCAGCTGACCCTGGGTCTGTTCCTCAGAGCTCTCTGTCGTCCTGTCGCTGCAGCAGCGGAGCCTCTGAGCGGTAAGATGATATCTGTTCACATTGTGCCGACGCTCTCGGCTGCACACGGACTGTTTCTGTCGCTGCACACGGAACAAAACACAAAGATCTCCAGTTTGTGGTTCTGACCAAACTTTCATTAGTTTGAATGTTCATAGTAAACGGTGCAAAGAAAAGTTATTTAAAGCTGAAATATTTAAAAGGTGAGAGGGTTTATTATACACACTACTGTTTGATATTTTACTAAAATAAACTAAAAGAACATTATTTCCTTTCGTGTATTTTGTTTTCTTTTGATTTCCATTTTAGTTTTGGGATGATTTACCTGCGGGACTGAGGTTTCTGCTGCTGGAAAGAATTCAGACGGAGGGAGCACTTTGCGACTCCCCTCGCTGTTTCAAGTCCTCGCTCTTTTTTTAAAGTGCAGTAAGTGTTTCTGTAAACTGCTCTGAGATTTTACAGCGCTCCGGTCACATCTGGCCAGCTGAACGAGACGCCGTAAAAACAGCTCTTTTAATTAGTCGGGAGGCAGAAGCTCGGAGAGGGAGAGCGACCACCATCTCGTCTGCCCCGGGGTCAACGTTTGAAGTCCAGCGTTTCACCAGACTACCGATAAATTCACCTCAACCACACACAATTACACTTCTACTCAGCTTCAATTCTAGTGTGAGTATTCATAGTTTTCTGATACTTATTTTAATATTGTACATTTTAACTTCACAATATTTCTTTAATTCAATATTTGAATTAAAGAAACTTTGCAGATTAAAATTTTACTAAAATATGAAGCATCTTTGTGAAGTGATGCAAATTCAAAGATCTAAATTAAGTTTGTTAAGTTTGTAATTTACTCTTTAATTAAAAATAAATAAGCTGATGTAAATCTGCCTCTTTTCAATCCCTCACTTTACAATAAAAACCTTTTTAACAAGTTGATTAGTTGATAAACAAGTTGGATCTTTATGTTTTACACTTAACAAAAATGTGTTTTTAGTTTCCAGGACGGTATCTTTACTGAGAGTTTATAAAGTTAATAAAATGAACTTTAACATTTTTATAAATCAATAATGAAATGAAGTCTCATGTATATGTATAACAACTATATATGTATAACAACTATATATGTATAACAACTATATATGTATAACAACTATATAACATGATGAGATGACCATTTAGCAGCTTTGATCATTTCTGAATTCAGGCCTGTACATTTCAAATGGTTGTTTTAAAAGTCTCCTCCTTTGATAAAGTCCCACTTTTATATTTATTTAATTCAACTAAAATTATTTTTAATTTAAGTTCATGTGAAAAATTCTTATTTATTGCAGCTTGAACTTGAACAAACTGAATCTGAGAATCTGTTTCGTTTCTTTTCAGATTAAAAGGGAAGAAGAGCGACGATTGTCACCATGTTTGGAGTTTAGTGTGTGTGTGTGTGTGTGTTAGTGTGTTAGTGTGTGAGTGTGTGAGTGTGTGAGTGTGTGAGTGTGTTAGAAAAGAAACGTGCCCCGGATCATGACAAAGAAAAATGAGAAGATGCAGGCTGCGGAGATTAAGGCATCCAACCGAGCTTCAGGCTGCAGGGATCTCTACACTGGAAATCACATTTCCATCGGTAAGTGTGTGTGTGTGTGTGTGTGTGTGTGTGTGTTGGGCCAGACTTCAGAGAGTGGACGCTTTATAAAGTAAAGTGTGATTTATGTGGCGCTGTCGTCCCTCGACAGGTCGAGAAAGACCCTGAAACCTGAGAAGTCCGAGATTCAAAGAGGAAAAACTCAGGTTTTACTGAAAGTCTCGTCCATGTGGAGGATTCACTGATCAGCTGAACTCGGATCTAAACTCATCACTGAGAAATATATAATCTGTGTTTATATAAAACTGAGTTTCATATCAGAGCTCATTCACTCTCTTTTTCCCCAGATTAATTAAACTGCAGGATAATAATATAATTTGGATATAATCTCATTATCAAACTTTACTATGATTTAAAGTTTCACTGTTGCAGTCAAGTTAATACATTTCTCCACTGTCAACTTGATAAAGTTTTGAATAAGAGGAAGTTAAACACTTTCACTGAAAGACACTCTTCAGATTTGGATGCTTGAATAACTGAGAAAATAAAATTCTGTTTGAATGTGGAAGTGAAAGAAAATAACACAAAATCAAAGTTACCAGATAATAAGTCAAAATTCTGAAATTAGTCAAAATGCTGCGTTGACTTTTTATTTCCTAACCTTTCTTAGCGTTGTTTTTGTTTTAAGTTATGAAAGCTCGGTTTTCATCTTTTTCTGTCACTGGTGGATTTGGGCTTCCAAACTTCAAGGGGGAAAATAAATGATAAAAACTCAAGTTAAAAACAGAAAGAAATGATCAATACAATATAAAAAGTTTGACTTCAGGACATTAAATGAAACCGTTGAATGATGAACACGTCGGAGCAGCCTGAGTCTGTGGTGACGTCTGAACGGCCCCTGGTTGCGGTGCTGTAATAATGAGAATTAATTTCACACGGTCCCTGAGCTCTGTTAAATAAAGTCTGCGTGTTGTTGTAATCAGCAGCAGATTGTGGAACACCACCACAGAACGTTTACAGTCACAACGGTGCAGCAACAACAGACACAACAGCAGCGCAACACACAACCGGTCGTAAAACATAAAGATGCTTCATGCAACCTACATTTACTCAGCGGAGCAGAAGTACTGCTGTTTACACGGATGCACCGCGTTCGGCAGCCGGAGCCACGATTTAAAATATAAAAATAACCAGGCTGTCGTCTTCCTGTGGAAATTTAGACTCTTATTTACAGTTCTGTTTAAACTGACACCACTTCACTACTTCAACATGGGAAACACTCGTTTCACTTCATTTAAATCCAAACACCTTAACAAACACAACACCTTTACATTTAGTGGGATATCTGTCAGCTATAAAATATAACAGATTTACTATATTTAGACATACAGGCATTTTCCTAAATATATTTAAAATAAGATGATTTTAAATGTAATCACATCAAACTCTATTGTAAAGTAACAGTAAAACCAGTTTAACATCAACACACATGATTTAAAGATAAACAGAAAAACAAGATGAACTGTAATTATGAAACCAAAAAAGCTGCTTCCGAATATTCCACATCACGATGGCAGGAGTACACATCTGTGAAATATTCATATAAATATATATAAACTTGTATAAGCTTTATTATCAGGTTTAATGTAGAGAAACTATTTGAGTCGTATTGTACGTTCCAGTAAAATAAATGACCTGCAGCCACGTTCAGTATCAACACTACACGGTGCTGACAGCTCAGAGTCTGCGGCCCGGCCCGGCCCGGCTCGGCTCGGCTGTCCAGACCCACAGGCAGCCTACATATGATGAGAAATCCCGGTGCAGCCGCTGCAATCAGTCAGAGCTCTGGTGGGGGGGGGGACGTGTGTCTGTAACATATGTTTCCCTGCACAGGATGTAAAGAGTCAACAAAGAGGCCATTTACCTCCAATTAGGGAAATAAAACAGGACAGGGGCCAAGACGCTACTCCAATCAGCACCAGGGGTCACTGGACAGCGGCGGCGGGCATGGCGGTGGCGGCGGCGGCGGCCCGGGACCATCATCATCATCACTTTTAGCCCGGGGGCCGTTTGTGCACAAAGAGCCTGAGTCAACACAGAATCAACAGAGAAAGAAAACACATTAGGACACGAGAGGAAGCGTTTTATTTAAACGTGTCGGATCCATCACGAGAACGCGTCACTGCAAAACCAAATGTTCTGCAGTCCCAGTATTTACATGTTGTAGTTTTCATATTTATCACAGGAGAGGTTCTACTCACGCATTTACTTTTAAATGTCATTTTAAAGCTGTAGCTAATTTTCATTCAGTTTAATCTACAACTAGCAGTCCTGCACACGATCATCTAGTTCCCATCGGGGGAATTTAAAAGACAACAGGGGGAAATGATTTATTTGTCTTCGAACATTGTGAGAGAAAGTGAACAAGATAATCTGATCTGTCTTTTTAAAGTCTTTTCCTCACGAACCATCGCACCACCAGGTTAGGGAAGAAATAACTTTGTAGTTTGATGGTAAGAAATCAGCCAATCAAACGGAGACAGGTGAAAACCTCCTTAATGGAGGAAACACAGCATCAACATGTTCCATCTATAAAGTAATAACTAGCACTGTCGTATAAACACAAACAAAATACATCATTAAACAACATGTGGGATTATACTTTTGGATTATTCATATTTATCCAAACTCAACCAGACAAAAATCTGTTTTCAGACATGAGCTGAAGTCTGAAGTTCTGCAGGTTCTGTCTGTGAGAACAAACGTCTGAGTCAGTGTCTCTGGACATCTTCTGGATCTGCTCCTGCTGCCTCCTGGTAAAAACTCTGGAACATGTCAGAGTGAGTCCATGAAGAACACAAACATCTCAGGATGAAGAAGACGTACACGTAGAAGACGAAGACGTGAACTTGGAAGGACGAGGAGATTCCAGAGCTTTAGGTGATGAGGGCCGACGCTCTGTCGTTTGGCTGAAGGTTCTGACGCTCGGTGAAACGATGAACCTCCATGTGTGATGAGATCCTCTCACCTGTAACTCACTCTTCACCTGGAGGGTCGGCAGGTTCTCATGGGTTCACGTCTCTTCCCTGCTCAGACTTTCAGTCCTGACGCGACGAGCAGAGTCTCTGGAGTCTTATGATCCGGTTCCTCTTCAGACCCGTTTAGTGAATTCTGCATCTGTGCAGTTTAAACGTGAACCAGGGTAAAAATCCTCCTTAAGATTGATGTGGTGCAGGAAGTGGAAGCTGAGCCCAGAAGCTTCCTGACCAGCGACTGTAACGCTGACATGTGGGGACGTTAAGAACCGCTTGGTTTGGATTAAAGCAGCAGATACAAACAGTTTGTGGAACAGATAGAAAATAAAACGCTGCCTCTGAAGAAATGACACTGGCGTGTTGGCAGCGGGACGCAAGGCCACTTAAAGGTTAAACAGGAAGTGACACCATGAGGTTTCCTCCCACTGCTCAACATGTCGTTAATGATCCAATCATCTGAAGAGTCAGGCCTCACAGCAACGTGCTGTTTTGATTCGTCTGTTGTGTCTAATGTGTGCGTAAAGTAGCTTTATTTTGAAAAGACAAAGCTTGAACTAGTTTGTATTAAATTCAGTTTGTTTGCAGTTTGCAGGAAACGTGAATGAACCTTAGTTTGTTTGTTTGAACACAACTTGTCTAATAATCGAATTCAAGCAGAACCTGAAACTCATTTTCTAAGAGGAAGTTTGTTTGTCACACAAACTTCTGAACAGATTCCAGTGAACGTGGTGGGAGGAGGGAACACGAGGCAGGAAACAGCTTCTACATGCTCCAGGATGTTTTTATATCTTCAACATTGCAAGATAGAACTTTTTTCAAATATGTTTTCACCAATTTCTTAGAAAGTAATTCACGAATCTTGTTGAAAGGAAATGAGACATTTAAGAGACTGTATCTGTGAGTGTGTTTGATTTGGTTTGGATCCAAACTAAAATCTGGATCCAGTGAATTTAGATGTTTCACAAACTGATAATTAGCAGCGATGTGGAGCTGAGATCACGTGGATTCAGAATCCACAGGTTTTATGAGTCTTCAGTCGTGTTACAGATTCCAGGAGCTGTTGGGCCCTGACGGAGGTTTGAGCTCGACTGAGAGACCTTCTCCTTCGTGAATAATCCTGTTTGTCTCCATTTTGTTTCCTGGTAAAGTTGTGTTGCATTTATTCAGTGATGTGTTGTGACGAGGGCAGAGTTTGGGGGTTGGGGGGGGGGCCGGCAGTGACGTGGGCCTCATGTCTGAACTCAAACCAGGATCTGAAAGTTCTCTCAGATGATCCTGAAATCATGTTTTCACATGATTCTACTTCAAACTGATTCTACTGTGGATCCTCAGGCTTTTATCCGTTCATACACCGACCGTCATGTTTTTATCTCTTTGTGATCGTCCTCTCCGTCAAACATCTGTTGTCTGTAAACGTGCTCGATAATAATCAGATTTGACTTCACGGAAAATTTAATTCATCGATGTCGGATCTTTTTCAGGATGATTCCGAAGCTGCTGATTTAAACCTCCTGATGTTATTCAACCGAAACAAAACCCAATTTTTCTAAATGAACTCGAGCGTTAACATCATCGTGGTGACGTGGGCGTTTAGCTGCAGGACGGCGTTTTCCTCTGAGAGGAGTTTGGACGTTTCCTCTCGCCGCTGACGAACTGCAGCAGCGAGACGCAGAGTTTCACATGGAGCTCTGAACAAAGACTCGAGGCTCCGGAGGAGACGACTGAGAGTCTGAGACGTGGGGAGGCCGGTTTTTTCTCTCTGCCTTTTCCTTTTTGCCCGAGCTGGCACCGGAATGGACTTGTAGGCAGGAAAAGAGAATCTGGGGGAAAACTAATGATGAAAAAGTCGACTCTATCCCTGCGCCTTCATTAAATACATGGAAAGACCGAGAGAAGCACATCTGGATTCAATCTGCTTCCCTTTGATGGCATCAAGTGTTCTTTTCCCAGATCAGGGGGCTGGAAGCTACGGGATGTCTACTATGGCAGCTCGGAGCCCAGAGTCGACTCCTGCCATCTGAACACCTGAACCCCCCCACCCCGTCACCCCCCATCACCTCCACCATCCAACTCCCTCCTTCAGCCCCCGCCTCCCCCACCTCCGCCCTAACCCAGCTCAGCAACAGCTCAGGACCAAGAAGACTTTACTTTCATTTTCAGAGACTTTTCCTGCTCTTCACTTCACAGGGAAACTTTTTTCAGACTGTTGAAAAAGAAAAATATGACCCAGAAAATCTGCTCTGGTTCGAGTGAGGCTCCAAATACTTCTGGTTTGTGGTCGGTTAAAACAAAGTAAACGTTGTGACCCATCATCGGGAGTTACGACTTGTTACAGGCGTCCAAAGAGGGATTTTCCTTCTCCTCTGAGGCCTTTGAAGAACCTGAGCAGATTGATCTGTTAATCTGACTGTGATACCACTTCACTTTCTCTCTCTGCTCAGAGGACACTGATTGTCCACAGTCAGTTGGTGACGGTGGAAAGTCCCGTGGATCCTTCGGCTCTGTGATCAGGACCGAGGTTTATCTGACGTTAGCGACACGTTATTAGCTCGATATATATTTGTAACGTACAGAGCGACTCCTTCGTCTCTGGAGTCTGTTTCCAACATGTCTGCCTGAATCCGTCCCACAGCTCCACTTGTCATTGTGAAGCGCACAGTCGTCTTTAAACAGGCGAGTCCACACGTTAAATGATCTTCCCACTCAGCTTCAGCGTTAAAGGTCCAATGAGGAGCCGCATCAAACTGTTGCGATGTGGACGCTCACTTTTAATAAACTTTGAACAAACAGACGACCTGAGCTCGGACTCATCAACGCAAATGAAACATCAGTGAATTCACGTACGATATTTCCTTTGTGTCACTTCACCTCAGAAGGAGAAGCTGCACCAGCGTCCCCACAGGAAACAGACGGGTTCAGAACCCTTTCAAACCAGTGACTCCTCTGTGGCCGGAGACGTTTGACTCATTTAACCCTTTTTAAACGATTTCCATGGATAATGTCAAAAGATACGCTGACAAACACAGGGGCCCCCGGGGGCCGGACGCAGAGTCTGCATGAAGTTACTAATTCATTTTACATTTTTAAAGAATGTTGCTTTGACAGTTTGGTCTCATGTGGACCAACGTGTGGTCAGAGTCGATGGTTGCACACACACACACACACACACTCATTAAGGGCCTGAAGGGGGTTTTGGGGGCACAGGCGATGGGGGCCTGTGAAACGTCAGACACAGTATAAAGGCATCGCCACGTAATTGTGGGTCTTCTATTAGTGTGTAAGAGTGTGTGTCCACCCTCTGCAGGGAGAGAGAGAGAGACACACACAGAGAGAGAGAGAGAGAGAGAGAGGTGCGGCACTAACGTCCAGCCTCCTCTCCTCTAAGCTGCGGTGGAACGAACTTTACGCGCACACGGAGCTTTGCGCATCTGGTCACCATCATCATCATCATCATCATCATCGGCAGCAGCAGCAGCAGCGCGTCCTGCTCAGAAGTGAATCCACCAGAGAAGGAACACAGCTCTTCCTCTTCTCCTCCTCTTCTTCTCCTCCTCTGGAACCTCTCGTGTCGGACCCGCAGGAGGAAGAGGAGCAGTTTCCTGGAGAACTCGCTGCCGGTGCCACGCTCCGCTCCATGGATTGATTGGTTTTGTTCTGGAGACGCAGACGAGGAGAGAGAAGTTTGCAGAAGTTTGTTTGCGCCTCGGCTCCGCTGCTGGTCTGGATTTGAACACGAAGACCCGGGTCTGGTCTGTGGACGCGCTGCGTTTCTGCACGCACGGATCTACTCGGTTCTTCTTCTGTGTCCGCGTTTCGCGCAGTTCCCCTCTTGCGTCATGACTTCTAGCTACGCGCACGTGATGGACAGGCAAGCGACGCTATCAAACCGCCTGGAGAGTCCGATCACGTCGAACCTGGACACGCTGCAGGCCAAGAAGAACTTCTCCGTCAGCCACCTGCTGGATCTGGAGGAGGCCGGGGAGATGGTGGGCAGCCAGGCCGACGAGGGTGTCGGGGAGGCGGGGAGGAGTATGCTGGAGTCCCCGGGGCTGACGAGCGGGAGCGACACGACCCAGCAGGAGAGTAAGTTACCGACAGAGGCTGAAACCGGAGTGAGACCAGATCTAGTGATGAATGTGTGTAAATCAGATCTGTGCGTAATGAAGCTCCATCTTCTCACCTGGTTCCACTGAACGCGTCCTCGCAGCGCATGGATGGATCCGCGCGCACGGGAGAAGGAATCACTTAGTCCCCCCTCTCCAAACAGCCATTAATTAACCATTAACAGTGTGATGTCACTTTGGGGCTGACGGTCAGTGAAGGAGCCCGCGCGTCAAACCGCTCATCCTCCATAACCACGAGGTTTATAACCTGTGAAAATACTAAATTCAAGGCCGCGGTTTTATTCTGAAAACACACAGAGCGAGTCACGCGACGACTGCGCCACGTGCGCGTTAGTTTCGTGATTCACGTGTGAAATGAATCGTAATAAAAGCGACGGGGTTTAGTTGCTCCGAGGAAACGAGGCGAATGAGTCCGAGTTTGGTGAGTTCAGAGGCGGCTACTGATCCCAGAGCAGCCGCCGGAGAAGAGGGAACTACCAGAAGAGAGCAGAATGTAGAATAAACCAGGTGAAGACTCGGGTGAGTTTAACTCGAGTCAAAGTGTCACGTGTTGGACGAAGAGCAGAAAGTCCAACAGAACAGAAAGGTTCCTCTGACTCCGGTGTTATTGTTGGTTTTGAAATGTGCTGCAGGAAGTTCGGGTCACGTCGTTAATTCTCGGTTCTTCTCGACCTGTCAAACTCTTTCACAACATCGGAGCCGAGCCGTTTGTCATCATTAGCGCGCGAGTCTCAATTAACGAGGACAAATCTGCAGAAAATCTTTAATCAGCAGAAACATTTTTACCTTTATTGTGAAATGTTGACGAGAAGCTTCATTACATCATTACAAGATTTTACTGAATTACGCAGTCAGTATTTTTAATTTTTAATTTATTGACGTTAAAGCAACATTTTAAATCAATTTTTACTAAAATCCACCAACTCATACAAATACATGTTCATTGATTCCAGAGGAAATAAAAGGACATTTTATTATGAAACAGCAGAAATGATCAACTTATATTTTATTCTTGTAGAATCAATAATCGCTGCTCTGCACTTATGACTTTGGACATTAATTAACTTTGGCTGATTGTTGCTAATGAGCTCGGCTTCATCCACGTGTTGGTCTCATCAGGAGGATGAAGATGATGAAGATGAGGCTGAAGAAGCGGCTCTGATCGAATAGTTTTAATTATCAACCAACAGATTTGAATCAAAATCTTCCTGAACACGCAGAAAAAAAGAAAAAAACATTCTGAAGGTTTTAAAAATATAATTTACTTAAATTTCTGTTTGGATTTTATTTAGATTTAATTTCGTCCACCTCGGAAATTCACTTAATTCGAATTTTACTATTTATTTATTAAATATAATTAAAGTGAAGATCAGCGTGTTGAGTGAAACCTGCAGAGTCAAATTTCTACTTCCAACAATAACTGTTTATTAGTTTCAATTTAATTTTAAAGAAATAAAGGTTAAAAGAAACATTTAAATTCTATACTTTAATTTTGTCATGTTCTGCCACTAAAAGTGATATAAATCAAAATAACTTAACAGTAATTTAACAATAATAATAACTGTATTTTATTTAATACCTCTCTTCCTCCCCAAAATATATTTTTACATGTATTTGCTGCTGCAGTTTTTTGTGGTGAAGCCTCAAACAGGCAGAATCATCACGTGCGTCCCGGTTTTCATTTCACGTCTTTCTCTGGGTTCGGTGGGAAATCAACATTTTGTCTGAGGTTAAATGTTTGAGGGGAAATCTGCGTTTTCAGCTGCAGTTTAACTTCTCTGCTCTTTTTTTTATCTTCCAATTAAAAACTGAGTTTAAGACTGAAACTGCAGATTAATTAAAAAAAAATCAAGACTCAAACTGAGAAAATAAAAAGATTCAGAGATTTGTGTGGTAAAATAAATGAATTTAAAAAGTGTCGTAAACCAAACATCAGCAGGAACATCATTTATTTAAAAACTCCACACTTTGAATTTCAGGTTCTGGGGATTTACTTTCGTATTTTCTACTTTTCCTCAAATAATTTTGAGAAGGAAAATGTTTAATTTCTTTAGAGGCTTTATATTAAATTGTATAACAGGTAGAAACTCAATGTGCTGATTTAAATGGAATAAAGCAGCAACACATCGGCCGGAGGAAGAATAACCTTTAAATAAAATACAAGAAAGTTATAGTTCATATCATCACTTTAAAAAAAGATCAATCATGAGATAAATCTGAGGAACCAAAAATCTGCTTTTGAGCCTGAATATATTTTAAAGATTTTCAAAAAGAGAAGACGAAGAAAAATTAAAACTTGTTGCTTTTGTTTCGTGAAAAACTGAACATTTCTTTTTTTTCAGTTAAATTTAATTTAAAATTCTCGTCTGAAATAATCAGAAGAAACAAATCACTTTTCAGTGAAAGTGTTCACGTGTTAAAGGATTAATTTTAATTAAAGGTCAAAGGGTAAAAAGATTATGAAGCTCAGCAGTTCTTAGATTTACGCCCGATCACTTTGAACCTGAACGCATCACTAACTTAACAGTCTTAAAAAAGCAAAGATTTATTTTATACTCGAGACTTTTAATTTAATTTAATTTAATATATTTTATAAACTTCACTCAGGTTAAAGATAGAAAACTGTTTCCACCTTTAATGGTCTTAAATAAGATTTTCATTATGTTCCCTCTGACTTAATGTTTGTGTCTCTATAACAAATTACAATAAAGGCAGATATTATAATTATAGAAAAAGATTTACAGCATAAAGACAGAATGAAAATATAAAGGAGGAATATAGAGAAAACATAGAAAGAAAACATCAGGTCTGAGGGAAGAATAAAAATAACAGAAAAAAGATTTAATCAGCTGTAATAAAATTCATTAAATAATGAGAAACGTTTCTTCTTTTTCATCAAATTATGTGAAATTATTCAAACTTTTCACCAATTTCCTGTAAAAATAGTGAATAAAGTAAAAAAACCCTCGAATGAAAACATATATACGTGAAATCAGACATTTTTAAACACAAGGTAATAAAAGTACAGATTTTAGTTTGAAAGACAAAACGATGGAAACTATCGATCATTTCATTTTCAATCTGTTTATACTTGTTGACTCTCAGCTGCCTCCTGATTGGCTGAGGCTGTGGAGGGAGTGTGGGGGGGGTCTCATTAGACCCCATGTTGACAGCAAAACAAACAACAATGACACACACACACACACACACACACTCTGTTTCATGGAGAAGATGCTGCAGTGTGTGTGTGTGTGTGTGTAGTAAATGTGTCGTGGTTGTTTAGCATTCAAATCTTTAAACGTTTAAATCCGAGCTTTACGTCTCACGTCAGGATGAACATGTGACCGGTCACATGTCTGAGTCGACCTGATGTCTCAGGGTTTCAAACGTACGAATACGATGTATTTTTAAATGAATTATTATCTGAGTGAGACACATTCACTTTAAATCTCTTCAGCTTCAGACTCTCGTCGTCCTCAGGATATTTATCTATTTTCCATTCGCTGAAGAAAACCATGAGATTTGAGGGAAAGCTGCAGAAAACTCCTCAAAGTAAAAATATAATTTAATATAATAAGAAAATGACTCTGGCACATTTTCACTTCCATGATAAATCTTATTAAAAACAAGCACATGATGCTGCCAAGTAGTAAATATATTTATATTAGACGTTAAAATATTTAATTTGTCTCCAGTTTTACTAAATATCAACAACAGAAAACGATAAGAGATTTAACGTCTTTCACAAACAAGCTCAGTGAAACCAAGTGAGAAGAAACAAGAAAAACACGAGACAGGAAACAATGATTCTAGATGTTGTGTTGAAATAACAACCAAAAGTTTCCAAAACAGAACCAGCAACACACACACACACACACACACACACACACACACACACACACACACACACACACACACACACACACACACACAGAGAGAATTTAAAACCAGAATCTGTAGACGTGAAAATATGAATAACATCTCCTTAAAGTGTAAATACTCAAAAGACGAGTGTGAATGTACTGTGGGCCTGTGTGTGTGTGTCTGTGTGCGTTGTGTGTGTGTGTGTCTGTGTGTGTGTGTGTGTGTGTCTGTGTGTGTGCATGCGCATGCGTGCGTTAGGCCTGAACATGGATGAGCACATTCTGTTTTCTTTTCTCACTCCTCTGTGAAAGTGTTATTTTGTGGTTTCGTTGTTGCCACAAGGCTCCAACTCACACTCTCACACACTCACACACACACACACCCCACAGACACACTCACAGACACACTCACAGACACACACCCACAGACACACACACACACACACACACACCCACAGACACACTGATCTGGAGGGTGTTTCACAGCAGATTTAATTTTATATCGTCTTTTTGCTGAAGAGCTTTTGTTTGTTTGCTCACTTGTGTGTTTGTTTATTAGTGAAGCTGTTTGTTATTGAGGCTGTTTGTGTGTTTGTTGTGTGTCTGTTTGTGTGTTATTGAGGCTGTTTGTGTGTTTGTGTGTTATGGAGGTGGTAGATCAGGGAACAAGTGATTTGTCTTTGCTGAAGATCCCTCATGTTTCACTCGAACTACAAAGTAAATGTGTAAACGTCCATGTTTGTGTGTTTCTGAGCTGAGTTCGGTTTCTGATGAATTTATAATAATCAATAACAATAAGTATGTTTTTCTCTCTGTGATGGAGAATAATTAATTTTTTTGAAGAGCGATGCCACGAATGAATTAATGTAAAAACCCTTTTATTCCAACCTCAAAGTGTCCAACTCTTTTACGTGGGAGGACTGTCCCTTTAAGACGGGACGTGTTTCTGTACTTCTTTGTTATTTCTGCCTTTAATTGATAGTGTGGTCGAGAGAGGAATCATGAGAACAGAGAGAGAGGAGGAGGAGGACAGAGCTCCGTCAGGTTGGAAACGTCTGTGAAAAACTTCAGATATTTGGATGCATTTTCACGTCAAAGCTTCTCTGACTTTGCGAGTCTCAGCTCCGGAGGTTTGACGGAGAAACTCGATGTTTTACTGAGGGAGAAACGGTTTCGTCTGTTCTCACAGATGAAAAGTAAAATGGCGACTGTAGGTTGGTCCTTGTTCCTCGGCCCCCGTCTCCCATGGGAGAAAGAAGTCATGTAACGTTCTCAAGTATTTTAAAACTTGAACTTGTCGCTGTGAGATATTTCAAATATGACCATTGATTTATTTAGTTTTTTGGGAAAAGAACCGGAGCAGGATTTAAAATCTTGAAAGTACAAATCAAATGATTCACATGAAAATGAAACGTGGTCCTCGTCATGATTCCGTTACCGGGATGAACATCAGTGTGTTGAAAGGTGAATGTGAGGAGGCTCTTCAGCCTGAAGCAGCAGGACAAGTCTCTGTCTGTTATTAAACTCTGATGTGTTCCGACACGGAGCTTTAAACTTCTTACTTCTTCATTTGTTTCCCTCCAGCAAAGAAAATAACATCTGAAGCTAAAAACCAAAGCACCTGTGGGCAGAGCTGCACTTTGCTTCACCCGCATGAAGGTTTAACTTGATCTCCTCTTCCTCTGCAGATGAACAGATGAACACGGAGGAGAAGAAGAAGAGGAAGCAGCGCAGGAACAGGACCACCTTCAACAGCAGCCAGCTGCAGGCTCTGGAGCGAGTGTTCGAGAGGACACACTACCCCGACGCCTTCGTCAGGGAGGACCTCGCCCGCCGGGTCAACCTCACCGAGGCCAGAGTCCAGGTAGGAGCGGTGACCTCCCTCAGACCCTCAGCTGCAGGGATTTGATCACATTCAACAGTTGATCAAACAGGAAGTAATACTCAGATTGAACGGTCACCATGGTTACGTAGCAGGAGGAGACCTGAGGACGTTAAACGTGCAGCACAGAAGAAAGGCTTTGTACCTGGTGGGATATTAATGGATCCTGTCTCCTCATCCAATCACATTTAAATTCACTAGATACACATTTATTATGTTATTATTATTATTATATTATTTATTTGCGTCAAATCCCACCCACTCCTACACATCAGGCCTCAGGTCAGATATCAGTGGAGACGTCTCCTTCACATCCTCCTGGTTTCCTCTGACCTCGTCCACTCACTGTTCCTCCTGAGTGCAGCAGCAGTTATCAGTCACCACGTTGAGGTTTCATATTAACGCAGCGTCTGATAAGAAGTGGACGACTCCGCTCTGACTCCGCTCTGACTCCATCAGACTCCATCAGACTCCATCTGACTCACAGCAGCTCGGGACCACAGCCTGTGAGCAGCTGGTCCCCAGAGGACGTGATTGGATCTGATCAGAAAAGTGGACGTAATGACGTCTCATTTCCTCAGCGGTTTGCAGATCGCTGATACACACCGTGTGAACACACACACACACACACACACACACACACACACACACACACACACACACACACACACACACACACACACACACACACACACACACACAATAATTTCACTATTAAAGGTCATATGACATTTTAGTCGTTAAGTTATATATGTACGAGAGAGCTCAACAAGTTGCAAACAGTGAAAACAACAACAGAAATGTTTCCATCGCCTCTGAGGAGCAGCAGACTTCAGTAACTTCTCACTGAACTACAGGTTCATCACTTCTCCAACACAAAGATGAGAGACTGATGCTGAGCGGAGACGCTCGTGTGCTCATGTTAGTGCACGTGAGTCTCGACCTGTGTTTTAAACACTGCACGAACGATGGCAGCCATGTTGAGCAGAAGAGACTCGCTGAGCTGCAGTTTGATGAGTTTAAACTCATTTAGTGAGTTACGTGTCTCAGACGCTCACATGATGATGCTTCGTGATTCCAGTTCCCATGACAACGCACGCTGAGCTGCTGGTTGTGTCTACAGGACGATTTCATTGGTCTCCACAGATCAAAGTTAAAGATGTCTCTGTCACTTCAGCTCGTTCTTATCTCACTGATGTTGGTTCAACTGTTTCCGATCAGTTTGGTTTAATGAGTTATTTCCTGATTTTAAAACGGGCGGCGACATCATGATTGACAGCTGAGACTGACTCCTGATTGGTTTAGAGCCTGTTCCCCCCCGATCACTGCTGCACAGACTCTGGCTCCAAATGCACAAGATGGCCGCGTCTGTTGGTGTCTGTGATATTTTTGGCTTCATTTGTGGAGGAAGTGGAGACGCGTCGTCCATCTTTATTCACCGTCTGGGCTTCACAAATCCAGTGCGCCATCTAGTGGCAGAGCATGTTGTGTTTATGACCTTTAAACTGTAACAATAGGATGAAACTCTGAGATAAACTGTGAAACTAGAAAGTTCGACTTGACAACACAAGGTCTGAGTCGCTGGTTTTCAACAACGACACAAATAAAAGACAACTGGGAACATTTCCTGCAGATCGATGTGAATCTATAACGTCTTTTCAGTTTCTCTGGCGTCTCTTTAATCAGCGCAGTGAAAGTATGTGTTCCGTGGGCAGCGTGAGGGGGGGGAGAGGAAACAGTGATGATGGAGGGAGAGAAGCAGCACATCTGTGATTAATGTGAAGCAGAGAGCGATGCAGAAATCCTTTGATAAAAGAGACTTTGGGTCCATTCCTGAGGGCGTGCGTCAGCGGACAGCGAGCCCCTCCGAGCGCTCGCAGCGTCTAATAATGGATTTGATTTCACCACACTGAGGAACAACATTAGCACCCCCCCCCCCAGAGGAAGGAGAGAGGGAGGAGTGATGTTTTAAAGAAGCGAGAGATGGCAGAGAATCATCTGGAAGAAAAAACAGAAAAACTTCTGGTCTGTTTGATTTCTTTTTAAATGAATTTTACGACCTCTGTAGCTCCGCTCATGTCGTGTCAGTGAAACAACGACAAACCTTCCAACGCTTAACGACCTCCACTTTAAGAACAGAACTGGTGTCAGTGTTTTCTATCATGTCATGTGATGCGTTCATGTTCTCTCTATGACGTCACTAACGACAAACACAATAGAGACAAAGAGGAAACAACAGGATCAGACTTTAAACATCGCCTGACGAGGTTAAAGTGATTTTAAACGTGTCTGCGTCGAGACGTTGTTCACGTTGTTTCTTCTCTCTGGTTCCAGGTCTGGTTCCAGAACAGGAGAGCTAAGTTCCGCAGGAATGAGCGCGCCATGCTGGCCAGCAAGAACGCCTCGCTCCTCAAGTCTTACTCCGGGGACGTGACGGCGGTGGAGCAGCCGATCGTACCACGCCCTGCGCCACGCCCAAACGACTACCTGTCCTGGGGCAGCGCCGCCCCCTACAGGTAGAGTCCACACTCACATCACCCAGCTACCTGACGTTTCCATTAACACACTGAACTGCACCATGAAGATAGATGGATAGAGAGAGAGAGATAGAAAGAGAGATAGATAGAGAGAGAGAGAGATAGATAGAAAAGGAGTAAAGAAACAAAGGATAGAAGAAAACTGAGGAAAGTAAATAAATTACAGAAAGATCAGAAAATACTAGAAGGAGAAAGAAAGAAAAACTGATTCTCATGTGTCTTCGGTTCAAAAAACACAAGCTGATACCACATAACTGCATGTGAACACACACACACACACACACACACACACACACACACACACACACACACACACACACACACTTATTGTTTCATTTCCTCTTCTTCTACCTGCTCATGTTCTTCATTCTTGGCTCGCTCGTCTTCATCTCCTCTGATCCACCTGGACTCAAACTGACCCTCGGTCATGAGCCGCAGGTCGTTCGACCATCTGTGCCGCGCGGCGTCTCACTCCACCTTTATTTACACGCCCCGAACGTGTGAGAGCACGAGAGGAAGAGGCTGGTGCTTTCTGTTTTCTTTATTATCAACAAATCTGAAAACTCACAGGGAACGACGAGTAAAACACACCAGAGACACACACACATGTTCACACTGTAGTTTATGACACACACACACACACACACACACACACACACACACACACACACACACACACACACACACACACACACACACACACACACACACACACACACACACACTCTGTCCCCTTCAACTCCACAACGACCGCACCTTTGTGACGTGTTTTTAAAGATTCATGATGTCATGAGGAACCAGTGGTGAGCGCCGCAGACAGGAAGTGAGCGCCACAGACAGGAAGTGACCACACGTCACTGGCTTCAGTCTTTTCAGGAGATTTGTTGATAATAAGAAAAATGTAGACGATGTCGACTGATCCTTTGAAATCTGTTCAATCTGTTCTATTCACTCTCTGTCTGACTTTTTAACTCTGAAGCTGCTTCAGTTTCCACTCAAACACAGAAGTTCACGAGCTGAAAGTCGGGTTCTTCATCAGAACCTTTATTTCTAATGTTTCCTTCTTTATTCCACTGACGGTCACTCGTCACTTTGCTGCTTGAAGACAAACGGACCTGTGACTCGTAGCTGTGAATAATCTCATTCTCTTCAAATATTTAATATGAGAAGTATTTCTTTTATAAATTTAGAATTTTTAAAATCAAACAAAATGTGTTAAGTAAAGATACAATAAGTGTTTTCAGAGTATTTGGGCCGTTTTGAAGAAATAAAAATTGATTAAGGTCCAAATATGAGAATAAAGTTGTGATTTAATTAGAGAAAAGTTATAAATATTTCAAGAAAAAAAAAAATCCTTTAGGAAAAATCCATCTAATAAAATCAATGCTCTGGAGTTTCTCTGTTTGAATCAATCAATTAAACTTTATTTGTCCAGCTCATATTCACAAATCCCAGTTTGTCTCGTGGAGCTGAATCGTCCCAGCCGACTCTGAAGAGACACTTTCCTCTGTCTTCATTAGATTCTCACACGTCTCAAAGTCCTGATGCTGACGACCACGTGGAGCTGATGAGACAAAACATCAAGGATTTTATTATTTATGAAACTTAAACTGAAGTTTAACTTAACAAGATGCTGCACGTTCCTCATTTAATCACAGAGACAGACTGAACCTCTCATGTTCACCATCGAGCATAACAAGGAGACTAAAGAACTCCATTGTCTTTATTTTATTATCAAAATGTCAGATTTAATTTCTGTTTAAGTGACATTAATTCTCATATCAGACAAACGTGATTCTAATGAAACTGTTTTTTATTGCATGATTTTTGTTCTATTAGGTTTAAACTCAAACTTTAATACAACAAGCAAAACACTGAATGACACCTTCAGTCTTCTGTGTTTTATGATTTGCAGAATTTCAGTGACAAAGTATTTATGTTTAACTTCAATCGTTACGTGAATTTGATTAAAAGTTCTCACGTTTGACGTTTTGAATAAAATCCTCGTGGATGCTGCTGACGCTCGAACACAGTGAAGCTCAGTCACAGTTATAATAAAATGTGATTTTACCATCACAGTGTATTATTTTGTAGAATCTTTAATGAATTCTATTCAGAGTCAAAGAGACAATATTAGACATTTTTAAATGCGATGATGCTTTACGTCCATAAAGCATCAGTCACTGTTCAGCTGCTTCATATTTGAGCTCTAATGTCCCGAAGCAGCTGTAAAACACTGAAGTCCCAGATACGATCACAAGTGTCTTCTGTCCTTTTCCGTCTGTGTCTCCGAGCTGGACTCGTCCCTCTGACCCTTTTCTTCACTTCAGAGAACTCTCTCCTCACTCACACTAATTGTGTTGAATCAAAACACCCTTTCCGCCGCCGCCTCTCGCGGCGCTCTCCTCTGTGAGCGTGGACGGATCCCGTGACCCCTCTGTCGAGGTGATAATGTGAAAACAAACCGTATTAAATCCAGCGTCGACCCCGTGACCCCTCGCTGCTACACTACACCAGATAATGAACGCTGCACAGAGACGGCGCTCTGCTGGGCAACAGTTCTTGTGACTCTGGTTACATTGTGATTTACAGTAATCCTCCGTCACGAGACTCGGTGGAAAATGTCCAACCCTCGACGCACAGTTGGGCTGCTGGGCGGGACGCGGGGCGGCGAGGGGACTCTGTTGTGTGAATCCTGCTATGTGCTGCTAACGCTTGTGTATATTATCCTAAAGCTGGTATCCAATGCCGGAGGGGGGGCCAGTACGAGTACCACAGAAAATGATGCCCTCAGAGAACAAGTACGCTTTCACTTTACTACTTCTGCTTCTCCTCCTGTTGTCTGTAAAGAAAGTTCATGTTCTCAAAACTCTGATTTACAAATGTTTTCTGATCATATTTAGTCTGACTTCATTTGTTCATTTTTACTTAAATAGAGTTTATTTATTTTTTTATTGTGTTTGTCTCTTAATGACTTTAACAGTGTTTTTGCATCTCTGGACTTTTCACCTCTCGTCCTGAAGAGACCTGTAAACAAGAGACAAGAGACAAACACGTCCAGTTAGCGCTGGACTCAGCTCCTCTAGTGAAACCTCGACCTGAACCACTGAGAATCTTTTTATAAACAAGTGTTTTTTCTGCCGTTAACCAGCAGATGACGAAGCTTAAAATATGTTTGAGATATAGAATCTGTCAGTGAGCATCTTCTCTGATTGGTCGTGTTGTGTCGACGTTTTAAAACCATTTGATGAATCTTCACACAATGATAAGGAAACGGAAAGTTTTTCTAAATTCTTCTTTCAATGACAAAATTTTGTTTTTTATCTTGACAACGTCGTCATGTGAAAATAACAAAGAAATGATTAATGTGCAGGAGCCGCCTGAGGATCAAATAAAGAGGAGAAAAATATACATCTTCCCCTCATCTACCAAATAATCTGCACAAATGTGTGATTGATTTAGTTTCAAACTTAAACAAGTAAATTATTAATTTACACAGAAATAACTGAATTGAGTAAAAAGAGATTAAACAATTAGGACAAAAGACGCATGAAGATAATAATTATTTGATTTGACTTAATGATTTTAAAGTGGAATTTAATTTCTAAAGAAGATTCAAAGAAAAGAAAAGTTTTCTCCAGGTTTGTGAATTAAAAACAATTTAACTGTTTGTTACAAACTGAAGTTAAAACGAACCTGATTCTCTAATCGTTCATGTTCTGATGAGTTGAAATGCAAAAACCCTGTTGAAGTTTCTTTGTGTGTTTTGTCCGATGTAGTTTGAATCTCAAGGCTCCTTCTCTTCTTTCCTCAGCCTCAGCTTCAGGTGACGTAACCTTCTCGCCTCTTTTCCTCTCGTCTCTCAGCACCATGGCCACCTACCCGCCCACCTGCTCCAACACCAACACGTCCCAGGGAATGAACATGGCCAACAGCATCGCCAACCTGCGGCTCAAAGCCAAGGAATACAGCTTGAACCAGGTGCCCACGGTCAACTGAGAGGAGGAGGGGGAGGCGAGGGGACGCGGGACCCCCGCGGTCGGACGCCGTCTCCGGGATGAGCATCATCTCACGTGACCTGGACGGCGAAGCCTCCTCTCCTCTCTGATGGAGCCACTTCGATGGCGTTCTACTCCACTTAAAAATGAAGGACACCACGCGGTGTCGGGATTCTGTCCCATCGTCGCCTTGTTTCTCATCCCGAGCGTCACTGAACTCTTTGTAAAAAAGGCGTCTTGTTGGAAGTTGTAGCTGAATATCTGCGTAGTTTTACTTTTGTGATTGTGACTGAGACGGAGGGCGAGTTTCCCAGAGATCTTTTTCTTTTTCTACCCAGAGGTCTTTGCATCGCCTGAGACTCATGGACGGACCACGTGGATTTGTCTTTGTCCGTCTGCGGTGGAGATAAAAAGACTCAAACTGGGATCAACAACTCTTCTTTTATCATTTTCTTTTTTAAATCAACAACAAAGCGACAAGAACTTTCTGACATTTATGCAAACTTTTTTAAATAGTTGTTTTTTCACATTTCTTTCCATGTTATACCACTGACAATCAAACATTTTCATATAATAGCCCAATATAAAGGAGAAGCTAATGTATTTCTGAAACCAAAACCAGAAGATTCTCCTCATTTCCTATGATATCCTTTATCTGTAACAGAATAAAAACTTGTATATGAATAAAAATGCATTTCAAGCAGTGCAGCCGCTCAGTTTAAAGAGTTTTTACTTTCCCAGTTTGTGTCCTCGAACAAACTCTGACTGGATCTTTACGCCTGGAAGATTTGTGACGAATCATAAGAAAAATATACGATGAGGCCGAAACTCTGCTTCAGGAACTAAAAGAAATAAGTATGTTTATGGTTCAGACCATTTGGAAAGCAAAATGATCCCGGACCTCGTGCACGGCCCATAAACCGGAGATTTACAACTCGAGAACAGATTCTGCTTCAGAAGAAACCTCAAGCTGTTCCTGCTTTGTGTGTTTTCTTTTTTCCTGATTACCACAACCTGAAATTTCCATCTTAAAAACCGGATATTTATGAGCAGGGAAATCCTCTCCTTAATATGGAGGGCCCCGGGGCCTCGTTGAGCCGCGCGGCTGTCAGACAAGGTGTTTCTTCTCCTTGGCCCCTCGTAACCTTTACCGTCAACAAACACATGTCGACAGTCGTCCTCGCTCGGCGCACAAGGGCCGTAAAAGGGTTCTCGTATGAAACTGCAGCCGATGTGGTCGTGTTGTCGAGTCTCGATAAGTGATGTCACCGCTGCAGAGGAGCATCCATCACAACAGACACACGAGGAGAACGGGAATCTGTTTCATGAAACGTTTCATTTACTCTGATGATGGCGAAGAGGATTTACACTGTAAAACTTTGACTCAATCTTATTCTTCTGCTGAACTCGGCATGAAAAACATTTTCTAAATTCAAATTATTTCAGGAAACTTTTATCTCCACGATCTGCGGCTCTCGACTTCCTCCGGCGTCTCCCGTCATCAGTTGTCCACAGTTTCACTTCCTCCTCATTAGTTTTATTTTACTTCAGTGCTGCTTTAGATTTTTGAGCCTTTTCGTCATTTTTACTTCTCGACTTTGTGCAGATTCATATTTTAGATGCGACGAGCGTGGATATCTGTTTTTCCCAGAATCTTTGGAAACGGCTTTGAAAATCAGTTTTTGAGTCTTGAGTAATTTTTCTGTTAGAAATATGTCAACGCTCCGCTCAGGTTGTCTTCCCTTCGTTGAGTCTGCTCCGGATGGTTTTGGGTTTGATTCTTTTCAACGTGAGATGTTTAACAGTTTCTCTGAAGCTTCTCGCTGTGACTCTTCCTCGTTCCTCTGGTTCCTGTGTTGTGCTGGTTTCGCTCTGTGGTATGTCCAGTGTCAGACTCCTGTCCCCCCTCTCCCCTGCCAGGCGCCCCTCTCACCTTTCATGGCCGGGCCCTGGGCTGACCTGAAGTGATTCCAGATGTGGAGATCTTTTTGACCCCCACCTCACCCTCCCTCCCCACCCTCGCCCCCAGGCCGCGGCCAGCCACTCCATCAGGCCTGACAGCGTCCCTCGGACAGCGTCTCTCCTCGCCTGAGCACATGACATACAAGGCAAGCCCCCCCACCACCACCACCACTCCCTCCTCCCCCTCACCCACCCACCCCACCCTCAGCAGCACATCTGGAGCTCATTACAGAGGAGACAGTGAGAGCGAGGGAGGGGCGGGGAGTCTGAGAGCCGAGTGCGAGCGGGAAAGAGAGCGTTTCTTCACCCTTCTCCTCTAAAACATCCAAACCCTTTTTTCTTCCTCTTTCATCCCCTTTTTCTCTTTGTGTTTTTTCTTCTC
Source organism: Hippoglossus stenolepis (assembly GCF_022539355.2). Classification (NCBI taxonomy): domain Eukaryota; kingdom Metazoa; phylum Chordata; class Actinopteri; order Pleuronectiformes; family Pleuronectidae; genus Hippoglossus; species Hippoglossus stenolepis. The sequence goes on from NC_061496.1 coordinate 1,275,980, forward strand.
CTCTCTTGACTTTTGTCCCCCATCCCTTTGCTTTCTCGGCCCTCCCTCTCCGCCTGCAGTGATCTTTGTCCCGCTGTCAGTGCCACATGATCACAAATACTTTATTAATGAGTGGTTTTGGAAAAGAGCTCGGCAGCGAGAGCAGAAAAAAGAGAAGAGACGAGAAGAGAAACCTCTGAGTGAAATACTGCACAGCTGTTAACAGTGTGTGGTTTGGGTGAACAACCAGAAGAATGTCCCGCGATGTGGAGTTTCCACGCAGAGTCAAGTTGACGGAGAGGTTGCACTGTTTGTGTGATTAAGTCACTATTATTACACACTTTTCCTAAACACAGATGCACGACTCTCTCTCTGCTGGGTTGTAAAGGAAACATAATTAACTTCAATCTGCCGTCTCAAGGTTAACGCTGATGACCATGTGGAGCGTTCAGCCATCGCCAACAACTCAGCGTTTCTTCTTCTGCGGGAACCCAGACAATCTGGCTGCTTCCACATGAAGAAGACGGTTTCTTTTCCTGTTTTTGAGAGAATACGTTTTATTTCACAACGTAAACTTCATTTTACTCTGTTCTATCACAACTTGAGTCGTATCCTTGTAGCAGCTCTGAATCGCTCAGTATTAAATTCATATTGGACGTTTGTGCAGCAGTGTTTTTGTCTGGTGCCAGTTGTCGGAGCCAAGAAATAGCAGAAATAGCGTTTTCTTTATGTGGCGAGGCAGAGAGGCAGCTTCAGACAAAGAGCTCGTCAGATCTTCTCACAGCGTCTCGATCCAACTTTTCTGAAGTCAGGATCTGGCTGAAAGAGTTAATCCATAAATCCAAGTGTCGACAATAATCAGCTTTTTCAGTCTGGATACTCAGGGATCAGCATTTTCTGATCAAGATGTTGGAAAAAGATGCTGATTTTATTCAGATTTACTCGTGAGTCTCAGTTGAGGTTTCTACGATCGTTTCTGCCCAGAAGAAAAAAACAAGATTCTGTAGAGAAGGAGAAACATCATTAAAAACGTGGACATCAACACGTGTTAATATCTTAATGTCAAAGAGAGAGGGGGGTGGTTTCTTACGGTCTTTGGTTTACGTGGATGCATCTAAACATCAGAACCTCAGAAGAATATTAACTTCCATTGTTCGTGTCAGCAGCTCCGTGGAAACGCGTCTTTTGTGTAAACGTCGTTGATTTGTCAGGAGAAACTGTCGAGTACGAGTAGAAACTCGGGGGGGGGATACCACAGTGTGATTGACAGCTAGTACCGTCCAATGGGTGCAGGTGACAGGTGTCCTCGAGCTCTAAGTTAGGCTCCACCCCTTATTACCTCTGGCTTCTAAAAACCAAGATGGCGCTGAACAAGATGTTAAAACTGAGGCTTACGAACCAACAGGTGACGTCACAGCCGGGTGAGTCCTGGGCTGAGGATGATGTCCTATAAACCAGTTTGTTTCAAACTGAGACTGAAGGTTTGGAGGTCGGATGATTTAAAGTTTCTTTCTTTTCTCTTATAGCGGCTCAGGATGGTCGAGATCTCTGTGTCAGTGCTTCTCTCTGGTCTCAACTGATATCAGATCAATTACCAGAACATGGAGCTCAAACATTAGTGGATTCCCACAGAGGACGATTCCCACCGAGCCGGACGACCTCTGAAACGTCCTCGCGTGTCACCGAGACGTTGGGATTCACCTCTAGTTGCTCATTTGTTCATTAGAAATTAGCTGGAGGCGTCTCGTCTGGTTTCAACTGTAACTTCCAGTCTTCTGTCAACGTCTCGACATAAAACAACTTGAGTTATAAACAAGTTTACACAGATGATTTAAAGTTTACGACCTCTTTTTAGCGATGTGACATGTTTGTGTGTCATTCACATGAAAACGTCTATTTCAGTTTAGTTTGAGCTCCTTTTGCTCTAAATGACAGAGACTCAAAAGTACAGGATGTCAGGACCTAAAAGTCACTTTCTGTGTTTTCCCACAGTGACAAAGATAGTTCCCCTCTCGTCCTGGAGGTAACTTAATTCCACCGTGATAAACGCTTCTGGCTCAACTTAAAATGGCTGCTGCTGCGAGCGCTCTGGTCCTGGCTGAGGTCCAGCAGGGCAACAACCAAAACAACAATTATGGTGAGTGACATGACGTGAGCTCCCAGACATCATCATCGCTATATAATCATCGCCGGGTTCATACTCCCTCGTGGTGCAGGAACTATTCTGAGTGTTTGGAGCAGTGTGTCGATGTCTTACAGGAAGTCCGGCCCCTTGGAGCAGAACACGTGCACGACCTGGGAAATATGGAGAAGTCTGGACAGCGCAGACATTTGTGACCACAGGGAATTGAACATGAATCATCATCCAACGGCCTCACGGTGCGCCTGTGCTCCGAACTCGTTCTGCCTTCAAACCGCTCTCCTTCGAGAAGCGGTGAAAAGACGGATTTATCTGTCGAGTGTCGGCCATTCCACGAAGAAAATCTGACCTCTGCTCCAACTGTCAGTTTAATAATCAGATGGTTTCCTCAGAGGACGAGTGTGACTCTTCCTCCCTCTGCTGGACACTGACTGTCCTCACAGGCCACCACACAGCACAGTGTCAAAAACAAGTGACTCAAAGATTCCTTCAAAGAATCGAACCATGACACAATAAAACCATAAGAAAACTAATTATCTGCTCAAACCCAAGTCTGTTAACTAAACACCTTTTATTCTAACTAAACTGAATGAGTGAAACCTGTTTCTCTATCGATCTTCCCACGAGACGTTCGACACGTGATGCAGTGGAATGAAGAGATATTAAATGATATCTGAGAGAAATACTTAAATGAATATAAGTCACACATTGGTCCATTTAGTGCCGGTTCTGGAGCTTTCCATCATCATCACAGTTTCCTCTGGTGCCTCCCAGTTGTCATGGAGCTGGATTTATTTCCTCCTGCTGCTCTGAGAACTCACAGATTCACGCAGACAAACGTAAACTTAATAAGAAGGACTTTTTAACAAAGATTTACGTCTTAAATGTCTTTTAATTTGTTCATTTCAGGGGAGACGGCAAACAACCAAAACTAAAACTATGACTAAATCAGTAAATATCTGATTAAACCACAGACGACATGACAGCTCCCAAGAGTGAAGCCAAATCCTCTTGATCGCCTCCTGGTGGCTGGTTGCAGCATAGATCATATACACCCCCCCCCTCCATGTTAGCAAATGGGACATAGATCAAACTAAAAATGAAAAGTAGACGTTAGTTTCTGTCATTTCAGGTCGTTCTGATCTCACTGATGTTTGTTCAAGTGTTTCTGATCAGTTTGGTTTGAATTAGTTATCGATGTTATAAAAATGATTGACAGCTGAGACTGACCCAGGATTGGTTGAGCGCATGTATCCCTCGACACACTGTGTGTGTGTGTGTGTGTGTGTGTGTGTGTGTGTGTGTGTGTGTGTGTGTGTGTGTGTGTGTGTGTGTGTGTGTGTGTGTGTGTGTGTGAGAGAGAGAGAGTCACTATAAGAGAGGGATACAGTTTATGTCTTTTGATCAGGGCCTGAACTTGAGTCTATGAGGAATGTTTCTTTTTCTCCTTTGAAGGCAGTTTGAGTTTTCACTAATAGTTTTGGTTCTGTGTGTGTGTGTGTGTGTGTGTGTGTGTGTGTGTGTGTGTGTGTGTGTGTGTGTGTGTGTGTGTGTGTTTGTTCAGCCTGGTATAAATGGGGGCGAGCTCTGAAATGAATATCATTGTCACATCTCGTGCCAGAGCAAATTCTCTGTCCAAAACGAGCAATTTGGAGCCGACGCCTGCCGTGGAAAATCTGCCTTCAATTTTCCCCCCGCTGGTGGCTGTGCGTGCGCTCACCCCTCCAGTCTCTCTCACACACACACACACACACACACACACACACACACACACACACACACACTGGATAACTGAAACTCTCTCTCTCTCTCTCTCTCTCTCTCTCTCTCTCTCTCTCTCCCTCCCTCCCCCAGTTGGCCTGCAGCAGAGGACCCCTCAGTTTATTTTTTTCTCAATTATCCATTTAGTGTAAGTGGCAGGTGCCTGATGTGCTCCAGCCGAGAGGAAATGTTTGTATTGTCCTTATTTAACAATGATGTTTAAACTAATGCCTGATTAGTAGAGAGAGAGAGAGAGAGAGAGAGAGAGAGAGAGAGAGAAACTCTGACGCTGCTGTTTCTTTGTTTTTCTTCTTCCAGTAATCGACTCCTACCATCACTACTTCTACACACACACACACACACACACACACACACACACACACACACACACACTGAGCTCTTTCCCTGAAGCTGTTTTCAAACATGAACTCCAAAAAAATAGTGTCATGACATTTTATTTCAACAGATAAATTCACTTTTCCATTTTAGCCAAGTGTGAAAACTTTTTTCTGATATTAAGACTTATTTCAAAATAATGTCCAACATTTTAATCCACATTTTAATGTACAAATGTAAAATATTAAACCCAGAATGATCGCACTAAACTGTGTTGAGTTATGTTTAGGTATGAAATTTCGATGAGTGGGTCTTTCTGTGTGTGCTTGGATCACTGGGACTTCTCATCACTGGGACCTTCATCACTGGGACCTTCATCACTGGGACCTTCATCACTGGGACTTCTCATCACTGGGACCTTCATCACTGGGACTTCTCATCACTGGGACCTTCATCACTGGGACCTTTCATCACTGGGACCTTTCTCTAGAATTTCAACAAATCAATAGTTTGTTTTTCAAGTGATGGAACAAACTCAGTGAGAATGAACAGAACCACAGAAATGTTAGTTCAGGATCGGACTTTGTGGTTTCAGAAAAAGTCTGACTTGAAACGTGGAACTTCATTGACCTTGAACTTGTATAAGTGAAAGCCGTCAGCCTGTGGCAGACTCACCATGTGTTTGACTTTAACTGCTCTCTCCTCCCAGGCTGTTAAATCCCCAAACTGCCAGAGCGGAGTCGGGGGACGTCACCTCCGTGTCCTCAGTCGTCGTGGTGACGCCCTGCTCTCAGCCACTCTCTGGACTTGTAGTGGATCCTCCATGTGATCCAGCGTCTGCTCGCTCTGCTGCACATGCACAGGAAAACACCGATGATTTCAGTGCTCATGGAGCGTGATAAACTAAACCAAGCTTCACGGGCAGCCAAGCATCCACAATAAGCTCTGACACAGCAGTTTCCAGCGTCTGTCCGTCTGTCTGCTGGAAATACAACTGTGACTTTCCATCACACAACTTGGAGGAGAGAGTTGAATCTGATCTGAAACAATCCCACGGAAATACAACCAGCGACGATGTCATGGAAGGGATAGTTCACCCAGAAGTGAATATTCACTCATTACCTACTCTCCACTGTGATGGAGGGGGATGAAGTGTTTGAGTGCACAAAACACTTCTGGAGTCTCAGGGGAAAACAGCGTTGCAGCCAAATCCAATACAACTGAAGTAACTGGTGACCGAAGCTCAGACGTAATGAAACAACATAAAAACACAACATGGCTCCATTCTGCTCCTGTGGTGTCATCCAAGTGACTGGAAACGACCTCAGTGACACCAAGTCTTTAGCCTGAATGTCCTCTGTGATCCTCCTGCCTGTTACTGGACCTTTACATCTGAAGAAGGAGTCCCCATTTACCCCCGAGACTCCACACGTGTTCTTCACCCTCCGTCATAGTGGTGAGTAGATAATGAGGAGATTTTCAGTGAACTATCCCTTTAAGCCTCATTTAAACTCCTCAGCAGAGGGATTGTGATCATCAGTCTGAACGGGTGAAGTCCTGCTGACACCTCACGCCCCCCGAGGACCGACTCCTCTTCATCTTTATTCCTCCTGTTGTTGGATTGTTCTGCTGTGGATCTTTTCCTCTGAGTAAATCAGGCGAACACAAATCCTCAGAGACCGAAGGGATGATGGGAGAAAATGAGAGAAACACACAGTGACTCTCACCCGATGTATAATCCTCTTATTAACAAGTCTTCATCAGTTACTGTGACTCCATGTGACTCCATTTTGTCCTAATAACACACTTCATCTTTTACTTTTTCCATCACGGCTGCTGGAAAGGTCTGTGCATCAGAACAGCAAATTTAAATTTGATCAAGTAAAAATAAAAAAAGTTTTTTTATTCATTCTTAAAGAAAATCTCTGACGGTTTGTGACGATGGATCCTCACTGTTCAAGTCTTAGCTTAGCATTTAGCTTAGCATTGAGCCTGGAGTGAGTTCATGGGAACTGCTGCAACTGAAAGTAAATGAAACTTAACATTTACAATTCAAACACATCAGTGACGTTAGCTTGTACGATTCAGCTAATGAAGCAAACAATTAGTGTAAAATGCTAAATTAATGCTAATGTTTGAGCCTTTTCACTGTAACTGGCTTAAATACACGTCATGAACTTTTCTGCTGATTAGATTAAAAATGTCAATACAGCAATGACTCATCTCACATTAATATTTATGTTATGGACCATTGGGGCTTTTATGGTAAAGCATTTATTATAATAGTAAGAATAAATAAATGCAGCCTTGAAGCGTTCGGTTCTGAGCAGCTGTGCAACATGTGTTGGTGATGATGGAACCACCTGTGGGTCGACTGGCCCCCGGATCTGATGGGTTTCAGTGCCAGGCCCGGACGAGCGGCGCGTTTCCTCCAGCGATGAGGTTCTTGATCACTGCATCAGCTCTGAGTGCAGGAATGAACTCATATTAACAGTGGGCTGAAGTGTCCTGACCGCAGGCGGCTCGTCATGCACGATTATGACAAATTCAAACAAACACAGCAGGAAACTGAAGAGAGCAGCAGAGAAATGTCTCTCACCAACACATCCACACACCCAGAAAGCACACACATTCAATGCAAGGACACACAAATCCATATGAGAATGTACTCACACAGACACGCACATTGAGTTCTCCTTAAATAAAACATTAACTAGCTTTAAAACATAGTGTGTGTGTGTGTGTGTCTGTCTGTGTGTGTGTGTGTGTGTGTGTGTGTGTGTGTGTGTGTGTGTGTGTGTGTGTGTGTGTGTCCTCAAGAAAACAAAACCTTCCTTGACAAAATATGCAGATGACAAATAAATAGAAATAGCTGTAGTTCAGCATTTGGCCACCAGGTGACACAGGAGCAGTGTTTGGCACACAGTCATTGAGCAGGGGGGAGGAGCTGAGGGGGAGATGAAAGGAAACTAAAAATAAAGAAGGAAACAAAGGAAGCACTTAAAGGATGTGAGGTCACATGGGACCAGGCAGAAACAGCCACAGCCACAGACACAGATACAGATACAGACACAGACACAGACACAGACACAGAGGTTCAGTGAGGAAACATCTCGACTTAAAGACTTTTCATATGAAGGAAAATGTGAAAACAGAAACATTAAGTCAAATGTCGACATACAGGAGCTTCTGATGTTTAACTGTCTGACTGTAAACATCATAACTAACATGACCACAACTAACATGACCACAACTAACATGACCACAACTAACATGACCTTAACTAACATGACCTTAACTAACATGATCTTAACTGACATGACCTTATAACTATGACCACAACTAACATGATCTTAACTAACATGACCAGAACTAACATGACCATAACTAACATGATCTTAACTAACATGACCATAACTAACATGACCTTAACTAACATGACCATAACTAACATGACCATAACTAACATGACCATAACTAACATGACCATAACTAACATGACCATAACTAACATGACCACAACTAACATGACCATAACTAACATGACCATAACTAACATGACCATAACTAACATGACCATAACTAACATGACCATAACTAACATGACCATAACTAACATGACCATAACTAACATGACCATAACTAACATGACCATAACTAACATGACCTTAACTAACATGACCATAACTAACATGACCACAACTAACATGACCATAACTAACATGACCATAACTAACATGACCTTAACTAACGAGCACAACTAACATGACCTTAACTAACATGACCATAACTAACATGACCTTAACTAACATGACCATAACTAACATGACCGTAACTAACATGACCTTAACGCATGACCCTAACATGACCATAACTAACATGACCACAACTAACATGACCTTAACTAACATGATCTTAACTAACATGACCATAACTAACATGACCACAACTAACATGACCTTAACTAACATGACCATAACTAACATGACCACAACTAACATGATCTTAACTAACATGACCATAACTAACATGACCGTAACTAACATGACCATAACTAACATGACCATAACTAACATGACCATAACTAACATGACCATAACTAACATGCCCACAACTAACATGACCTTAACTAACATGACCATAACTAACATGACCATAACTAACATGACCATAACTAACATGACCCTACAACTAACATGACCTTAACTAGCATGACCATAACTAACATGACCACAACTAGCATGACCATAACTAACATGACCATAACTAACATGACCTTAACTAACATGACCATAACTAACATGACGTAACTAACATGACCATAACTAACATGACCATAACTAACATGACCGTAACTAACATGACCATAACTAACATGACCATAACTAACATGACCATAACTAACATGACCTTAACTACGCGCTATAACTAACATGACCATAACTAACATGACCATAACTAACATGACCATAACTAACATGACCATAACTAACATGACCATAACTAACATGACCATAACTAACATGACCATAACTAACATGACCATAACTAACATGACCATAACTAACATGACCATAACTAACATGACCATAACTAACATGACCATAACTAACATGATCATAACTAACATGACCTTAACTAACATGACCATAACTAACACGACCGTAATTAAACTTATTAAACTTAATAACTGTATTTAATAGCACTTTTCAAAACAGCTGTTACCAAGTTCTTCACAAAATAAAACATCAAAGACAGAAAATGAAACAGTTTAAATTGTCAAATGAAGGAAAAATAAAAAACATTTAAATTGACATCAAAGGAAAAGGATGAAGTAAACTTCAGCTGAAAACAATCGAGACATTTGATTAAAGTTTGTTTTGAGTATTTAACTTATTGATTTGTAATCATATCTGCTGCTGAATAACTTCTATCTTCTTATCAATAAAGTGTAATTTATCTATTTCCCTCTGTGTTTACCTCTGGATGTGCCCCAGGGCAAAGCACTTATCTCTGCAACCCCCATCACGTGGCTCTTTTCCTTTGATGTTTGGGTGCATTTCGCACTGGGGGGGGCACATCTCACGCGTGAAAATTCAGTCTGCGGTTTATTGGGTCGTAGGGGGGGTGAGGGGGGTGAGGGGGGGTGTCTGTGAACCAATGAGCTGTAAGAGGAGCAGCGTGTCTGAGCATCATCATCATCATCCTCCTCCTCTTCATCAGCACCAGCATCTCTCTGCCTCCACCGTCACCGGGAAGCCGCTGACCGGAGGATCCGCGGGGACCGGGCTGCGTGACGCACGGCTCCGTGGAGGATTTACCGGGGACTCGGTGATGTTCGCGGGGGACCGGAGGAGGATGGAGCCGCTGCCTCACGCCCGGAAGTGAGAGGTAATCAGCTGATTCTGCACCGAGAGGAGATCCGTTCGTGTCGTGATGATTCATAAGAGTTTAAATGTTTACATGTTTACATGTTTAAATGTGTGACAGGTTTGATGCTCGTGAGCTGCGGAGTGAAAGGTTACTTATCTCCCAGCATGCTCTCTGTGTGCGTGCGTGTGTGCGTGCGTGGTCCAGTTATTACATATGTTGTACATTTGTTTACACAGTCACATTGTGGGGACCTGGTTAAGGTTAAGATAAGGTTTATATTAAGGTTTGGGCTAAGGTTGGGTTAGGTTAACGTCTGGTTAACGTCTGGTTAACGTCTGTTTAGGTGGGTTTGAGTTATTTCTTGGTTTAAAGTGCAACAGAAGCTGCAGAACAGAACATTGTGCAACAAACAGTACAAGGACATATCGTGTAAGACCCAGAATAATAATAATACAGAATAAAAGATGAATATTGCACCTGCCCTAAAAACACTAAAAGGATAAAACACTAAAAGGATAAAACACTAAAAGGATAAAACACATAAAAGATGAAAACTATAAGTGGCATTAAAACCTAAAAAGCAGAGTGTCCATGGCCGAGTGAACATGTTGGGAAGGATCGTCCTTCATCACCTTCACGGCTGTTTTCACCTTGTTCTCGATAGATGGTGAGTTTGAGGTTTAAGTTAAGTTAAGTTCAGGGTTAAGTTAAGGGTTAGGTAAGGCTCACAGTAACTATGGTTAAGATTAGAGTCTCAATGAATTCAGTGTAAGTCAATGTAATGTCCTTTGAAGTGTGTGTGTGTGTGTGTGTTAAACATGAGTCAGTGTGTAGATGTTGTCAGTCGGTGGCATCTGTCTGTTTGCTGTTCACTATTGATGTATTGATTCCTGAGTGGGGGGTTTATGATGATTTGTCTGAAGGACGTTTTCAATCTGCTCCAGATTCTGTTTAAAGAACTAGAAACACATTAATAAACATAAAACCCTGTCATTTGTTAGATGATCATCAGTAAATAGATTATAGATCATTTAAAGTCACACATTAATATAAATAAAGAGGTTGAGGTTGTTAGAGTATATTAGTCATAACAAGGAAAACGAGGTTCCATCCATACGAGTACATTTTCATTTTAAAATCCAAACAGATGAGAACATCTCATGATCGATGACACTGGGTCACTCAGCTGTTTCCGTCCAGACGCCACAGAACATTTCCCAGAATTCATGAAAACAGCTGAAGTGTCGTCAACGCTTTACATTCACAGCTGGAGGTCGAGTCACGTGACTGATTAGAACCAATCAGGAAGAAGGAGGCTGTTTTTACGAAAGGCTCATTTTGTGTTTGTCCAGATTCAAACTCAACCCTGGAGTTTTCACACTGAAACGAGTTCAGCAGCGCTTCGTCTCCGAAAGCTGGAAAACTCAGGAGTAACTTGGAATCCAGGTGTAACCATAGCAACAGTGATGAGTTTAAAAAAAGCATTCGTTTTCAATGATGCAGGTTTTTAAACATTGCAAAAATCACCAAATATGGAGGTTGATGTGTTGAATACATGACTTTTATATTTCTTTATTTCACATTCTATTTCTGTGTTTACTAAAGAATTTGAATAAGAGGTGACGGTGACTGAGTTATTGATTATTTGTAAAAGAGGCGTGAGGAACATGAGCCTCCGATGGGAGTCGGTGTGATTCTGCTTATTAATAAAAGATTTGAGTGGAAACACATGCAGCTCAGTAATAATAAGCACATGCTCACATTAAACCAAACACAACTCTGTAAATCACATTATGTGTGTTTATGTTTTGCTGCAGAATTTCACAGTGGACTCGTCACGTTTCTGTGAGATTAACGTTCCAGTGTTGGATAAAAGCTCCGACAGACTCTTGGCCTCGTAAACACTCCTCATTGACAGCTCGTACAGTCACAACACAGTTAATTACACAAGTTACACAAGTCACACTGGTCCTGCATCGAATCAGAGCGAGAGCAGAGCCTGGTTCTCCACACATGAAAGGTTTTAAATCTGAAGAACACGAAGCGGCTCCAGGCGAGGTTATGTAAAAAAGCTCCTCCTGTCTTTATCAGCCTCAGCCACAAAATGTGGATCTGCTGAAATCTGTCTCTGATGTCGGCTGCGGTTTCTTAAATCTCCTCCACAACCAGGATCAAAAACTTCAGGGTGAAACATGAAACTGGGAGGAATCACTTCTCTCAAAGAAGCTGTGATTCTCAGACATGTGACCCCCCTGTTATCCTCTGGTTGCTAACTGATCAGAGAACAGCTACGTCTCAACTATCAGGAAAAATGAGCACAAATGTAAAGCTGCTCGGAGAACAACCTGTAAATTGCATCTTCTTATTGGAGAGGCTGTGAGTTAAACTCTGTCAGTTTAATAAGAATCAGTTGCTCTGTGAGGTTTTATGGTTTTTACTCCTCCTGGTAGTGAAGTGTAGGTTAGAGCATGCTTTTATTCTGACAGTGTGAGGTTCAGGTGGAGGAGCAGATGATGGCTGCCATAACACAAGGAAAAGAAAAGGAGTCAGGGAGCAGGAGGAGGAGGAGGAGGTGAGGAGAGGAGGAAGGAAGGGTGGAGGAAAGGTGTGATCAGGGTAATTAAAGAGTGGAGCTGTCAGCAGCACCCCCCTTTCTGCTGTGTTGTCTTCTTCTCTTACTGTAGCTCCGCCCCTCCGTCACCACCTCAGACTGAAATAACAACCTCATCTAGCGCCACTCGATTACATGAATTCAAGCTGTCCCCCCCCCGTGACCCGGCTCAGTAACCAGTGATTACAACTGATTTAATAACACATCCCAGAGATTTTTATCTTCTGTCCAAAGACGACAGAGCACATTCACACACCAGCAACAAGTCAGAAGGATGAGTCAGCAAAGACAAGGGTTCGAACCCCCGAGGTTAAAATCATGTGTTCACCTGACGGCAGCTTCGATGGACCTGAGCCTCATTCTGAAGAAATCAGTAAAAACTCATGGAAACACACAAAAAGACAAATAGAGACAATCTGTAGTAAAAGGTTTGTTCAGATGTTGTGATAAGTTCTGACTCTACAACTCTTAATCAGGTGTTTGTGACACTTTAAGAAACCGGAGTCTGCTCCCGATGCCCCGTCACACATCACAGGACCTGTGAGGAAACTAATCAGTTTCCTCTCTCTGAAACCATCTCACTGTTTTATGAATACAAATAAAGAACAGTGACCATAACTTGGTATTTTATTGACGTGATCAGACTGTTTCCCTCTGGTTTGGTTCAGACCTTCAGACTCGTCAGATCAGTCTGACTCTCCGATCAGAGCACGTCTCAGTTGGTGAAGGATCCGTCTCTCAGGCAGTGAACCTCTGTCTCAGGCTCTGGAAGTGGGACAGTGAAAAGTGACCTGAGCAGTAAATCACAGAGTGAAGACCTGTTGTGGATGATTGCATAACGTGTTTGGCTGAGCAGAGAGAAGTCCAGCCTCCTCCAGACCTGCGGGGCCACATGCCTCCGGCCCTTGGGCCCCTCGGCCCCCGGCCCTCGGGCCCTCTGCCCCTCGGCCCCTCGCCCCTCGCCCCTCGGCCTCGGCCCTGGGCCCCCGGCCCTCGGCCTCGGCCCCTGGGCCCTCGCCTCGGCCCTCGGCCCTCTCCCCTCGGCCCCCGCCCCTCGCCCCTCGGCCCCTCGGCCCCTGGGCCCTCGGCCCTCGGCCCTCGGCCCCTGGGCCCTCTGCCCCTCGGCCCTCGGCCCTGGGCCCTTGGGCCCTGGGCCCTGGGCCCCTCGGCCCTCTGCCCTCGGCCCCGCCGCCCTCGGCCCCCTGGGCCCTCGCCCTCGGCCCTCGGCCCTCTGCCCTCGGCCCTCGCCCGCCCGCCTCGGCCCCGGCCCTCGGCCCTCGGCCCTCTGCCCCTGGGCCCTCGGCCCTCTGCCCCTCTGCCCTCGGCCCTCTGCCCTCTGCCCCTGGGCCTCGGCCCTCGGCCCTCGCCCTGGCCCTGGGCCCTCGGCCCCTGCCCCTCGGCCCCTCGCCCCTCGGCCCCTGGGCCCTCGGCCCCTGGGCCCTCTGCCCCTGGGCCCCTCGGCCCTCTGCCCTCGGCCTCGGCCCTGGGCCCTGGGCCCTCTGCCCCTCGGCCCTCGGCCCTGGGCCCCTCGGCCCCTGGGCCCCTGGGCCCTCTGCCCTCTGCCCTGGGCCCCTCGCCCCTCGGCCCTCAGTGAAGCGGCTGCATGTGTGGAATGTGAGGCAGGTATGTGAGGAAGCCTCCGCTCGGTGGAGCTGGATAAAAGACGGAGGAGACTCCTTGAATTCAAACACTAGCCAACATGCATCTGTTAGTTCAGACTCTGGTTTACACAAAGTCCTCAATCTGGAATGTGTTCTGTCAAATCCCCCGACCTGCAGGGGCTGTTCTCTTTATTCAAACTCTGTAGTTTACTTAAAGGAAACTTTCTGCTCATAGTTTGATAGTTTTGAGTTGTGTGGCAAATAGCGCTGCTCATATCAAATTAGATCTGTCATCAAATTAGAATCTGACGCTGCCACAGTCTGAAAACTGTCCATCGCTGCAGCTCCTCTCTTCAGCCTCTGTCTCAAACACTTGGTTTGGGCTCCTGTAGCTTTAAGGCCCCCTCCTGGAAAAGCCCAGTCTGCTGTGATTGGTCAAGTTTGCTGTTAAAATATTAAAAGGTTTCATAACTCAGGAAAAATAACTTCTCTCTCTCTGTCTGTCTCTCTCTCTCTCCCCCCTCTCTCTCTCCCCCTCTCTCTCTCTCTCTCTCTCTCTCTCTCTCTGTCTGTCTCTCTCTCTCTCTCTCTCTCTCCCTCTCTCTCTCTCTCTGCTGGAATGTGAAGCTGCTCCATGTTTTGTGCTGCAGATCAGTGGATTCATACCTGGTTTTACCTGCTGAAGCCTGTTTCAACATATCCCACACACACCTGCAGGGTGTGTGGGACCACACACACACACACACACACACACACACACACACACACACACACACACACACACACACACACACACACACACACACACACACACACACACACATACGGGTGTCCTGCTCCACCCTTCTTTAAAAAATACCAGAGGCAAACTGTCAATTGAGAGTTCAGTGACTGTTAGTGAGGAATACGTTGGTGTGGTTAGCAAACATTCTGACACACACACAGACACACACACACAGACACACACCTGGGAAGCGTGTGTCGTGCAGCGTGCTGAAACAGATCAGTGTTTCATGCTGAACCAGGCGCTCTGTGTACCTTTGCTCCCCACTGGTGTTTACCTCGTCTCTCGGCTGCGCTCGCTGCCACGTCAAATGACTGCCTGGGTGCTTGGCTCGCTCCAGCGGGAGCCTCGCGGCCGAGCAGCCTGCACTGTGGTCAGTCAGTGAGAAGCACATCTTCAGGGCTGGAGCTGCACAGACGGGATGTCTTCAGGTCTGTGGAGGACGACAGACTGAGGACTCACCTGAGCGTCCAGCAGAACAGATGTTACAGCTGCTTGTCTTTTATTTTTGAACCGTGCAGCTGAACTATGAGTGGATTCCTCTACAGAGGGAGGTAAGGATTCCTGGTGACAGCCTGTGATGAGACGAGGGGTCAGTTGTGTGTCTCTTTGTGTAGCTGCTGGACTGTGGTTGCCTTTGTGTGTGTGTGGTTGTGCGTTGATGAATGTACACTTCTCCTCTGCAGTGATTATAGATGCACAAAGTTTATCCTCTTTAACTTATTGTGGAGAAGAACCTTGGAGTCAGAGTTACATCAGAAACCTCGACTCCTGCATGAGACGCAGCGATTGGCTAACTGACATTTTAACCTCTTCAGGCCTGTCAGACACAACAGAGGGAAAAACATGCCTCAGGACAAAATGTAGTTTTAACATAGTTTCCTAAACTTAAGGTAGAATACAGTTTTAGTACAGTGTATATAAAGTTAGTGTTTAAAAAGTTAGTGAGTTTTCTTGTAGTTATAAAAGTTAAACTTTCACCAAATTAAATCCTCAAATATCTGGAATTTCTTGTTTTACATGTAAAGTTTCAGCCATTTTGAAAGAATTCCTGGGTTTTAATATCGGTCTCAGTAACATGAAGCCTGGACAGGACAATATTAACAAAGTCAAATATCACCATACATGAAGATTTCATGTTAACTATAAGTATGTTTTTTAACAATCATTTATCAGTTAGTGTATAAATATATACAGAGTTGTGTGGTGTGACCAACATCTCAGATCCTGATGGAGGTTTGGAACGATGTGTTTCTGTGGATCAGTTAAATCCGATGTAGACCAGGTCCCTTTAACCTGGGGCCCCTAAACGCTCCGGGAGGTTCTTCAGAAACTCAGGTCCAGGTTTGAGACTGAAGCGTCTGCTGGTGGCCTCAGTTTGTTGATGGCCTCAGTTTGTTGAGCCTGATGGCCAGTTTGTTGATGGCCTCAGTTTGTTGATGGCCTCAGTTTGTTGAAGTCAACTGGGAGCAGATGACGAGTGGCGGCACATGAGAAGCACAAATGTTCTGCTGTTCCTGCAGCTGCTGAAGAGACGTTTACTGCCGAGTCGTCTCCTCGGCCTCCAGCGTCTCGCACACCGTCACCTCCTGCTGCAGCTCCCGGCTCCACCAGCTGCCGTCAGCCGGCCACAGAGTCTCTCTGCCCTCACGCGAGCTGGTCGGCATCTGAAGTGAAAAGACTGTGATACTGGGCTCATTTCATTCTCACCCTGATGTGAAGAGGCCTCGTCTGCCTGATCCACACGTTAATGAACGAGGTCTTTACAGCTCAGCTCCTCCGTTGATTATTCATGAGCGACTCGGGGGACGTGCTAACGGCTCATTTCCCTCTGACGCTAAAATAACTACTTCATTCCACAGAAGCTAAAAAAAGCATTTCTCTAGTGTTTAAGATGAGAAAAGATTTGAGAAAAAGCACAAAATGTGACTTTATCAACTGAAGAAATCATTTACTTGTGACTCTTCACTGTGGAAAAAGTCCACACGTCCTTTACTGCAGTAAACGTACAGATACGTGTGTTTACAACAACTCAAGTCAAAGTATAAAGTTCAGGCTCTGAAATGTACTGAAAGTATAAAAGCAAAGAGGTTGTATCTGTGCAAATCAAACTGTTTTCTTCATTTAAATTGGATGGAGAAAGTTTTATTCTTTTAACGTATTAAATAGACAAGGAATCGCTCCATGTTGCAAAATAGAAATAACGTATAATTCCCCTCAAATGCATTAAAGTAACGAGGCTAGAAAGTTCAGACATTTGTGTTAAAATGAAAAACGTAACGCTTTAATAAGTATAGATACCTGAATAATCTAGTAATGCAGTACTTGTACTCAGTTACCTCCCACCTCTGCTTCATTGTGACTGGGTTCCTTCAGGACTTGCTGGATTCCTCTGTGTTTACTGGTGAGTGATGGCTGTGTGACCTGAAGCATGCGCTGCTGACTCAGTTTCCAGCAGCACAGTGTGAGTGTCCCTGTTGTCTCTGACATGTCAGTGGGAACCTTCTGCCTCCTCCTCACTCTGGACTTTCTGACCCTCTTGGAGAAGTAGGCTTGTTATTGTGAGAGGCTGGTGAAGCAGGTAGGACTCCCTGGACGTGTTGACCATGAACCTGGAGGAGCAGGGATCGACAGCAGGCTGCCGAGGAGCAGTCGTGGGTCAGGGTTGGGTCTGAGGACGGAGGACTGACGGCTGTGTGTTGTTTCAGGCACAGCGGGGCGGAGAGACGGGCCAGGCCGAAGAGCATCGTGCCAGTGATGGGTGAGTGTCTCCTCAAATATCAGCAGCATGTTGGAAAACTGATTTTACTGATGGTCAATGTGACGTTTGTCTTATTTTCCACGAACCTGCACCATAAACACTTGGTTTATTTTTACCACAAGCTCCTGTGTTGACTAATGAGCTGTTTGCAGCCATGACTGAGTGTGTTGGTCACACCCCCCACCACAGTGTGTGTGTGTTCTTATACTTGTGTCTTTGTGAAGACCTCACAAACCTCCACTGTGAGAAGTTAAGTCATTTTGAAAAGTGGAGAAAGCTTTAGAACTTAAGATTCATTTAAATGACACAAAAGGTCAAAATGGTCTTGATCTGAATTTCAAATTGAATTTGTCTTGAGCGTTAAAGAGAGAACCAAGAAATGAGAAAACACCTTAAATATTGAGTTTTTGTTTTACAGGAGAAACTATTGAAATGTAAATGACTGGGAAATGAGTTTAAATATAAATACTAAGAAATAAATGTACAGTACCGCTCCTTGTGCGTTTGATGACAACACAAACAGGAAAAATCATTAAAAAAGAATGTTACATTTCAGAATGGTCCGATATTATGCAGTAAATATTATATCTTCAGATGAATGTGGATCACGTGTGTGTGTGTTGAGCATGCACACAGTGTTTGATTTAAGTATGAACTTAAGGGGGAAACAATGAGGCTCCGTCATCAAGTTCACAACAAGTCAAACGTAGAAAACACTGAAGGTTGTGAAGCTGCAGGATTTTCCTTTAACATTTATTCTTCCCTCAAACTAAACTCGTGTCCTGATGTTCAACCTGAATCTGGACTCAGTCACAGAGATTCTGACACCATGATATTTACAGAATAGAGAAATGAGAATGAGTCAATCAGGATAAAATGATAGGATTTGATCAAAGGGTCCTGACGAGTGCAGTCATACAACATGTGTGTGTATACGTGTGTGTTTGTGTAGCGGTGCCAGTGCGTCTTCCCTCTCGGTGTTGTGTAACATTTCGTGCCCTGCGCTGCTGCAGCCGTTCACATCCGGCCCTGATCCAGAAGAACTTTCTACTTTCAGTTAACAGAGAAGCTTTTTAATAAGTTTTAATGTGTTGCAATTTGAAAGAACCGTCAGAAGTCTGAATTCTGCCAAAGCGTCTTAATGACGCCCCTCCGGACCCCCGCCCCCCCGCCCCCTCCCTGCTGCGGGCCGATTGGCCCCCGCTCTTACAGGAATTCAAATCGAACTACAGATCCCTCCTGTGTGGAGGTTTCTGGGAATTCTCCTGCTCTCCTGAGAGGAGACGTTTGGCTCGGAGACGTCCTGAGGCTCTGGATGTGTTTCAGCTGGAGACCGAGTGTGGACACGGCTCATATACATCCAGGTTTAATACGGTTATAATGAGGAGAGGGCTGATCACAGAGACTCAGTAACACTGGAACTATTTTAAACACTGACGTTCATGACACGTTTTTATTTGCATCACAGTTTCTGCTTCTCTGACAACGCTCTGGTTCTTCCAGTAAAAATAAACCTACCATAACAATCCTCACTCAGGGTTCACGCACTGGCTCGGTTTGTTCTGAGCTTTCTTTTCCTGCTGGAACTGTTTCTGAAACAAAACGACATCCACACGACTGTTTCTGTTTGAAAACAGCTTTTTCAAACAGAAACCATCTCTGTCCACTCGAGTGTTAATACTCACCCGCCTGGAAACACACGTGACCGCTCACACACACTGGACACGCGTGTGCAGGTGTAAACAGATTCTAGGACAGTTTGAGTATATATAGAGTACCCTATAGCCTATATATATATATATATATATATGTACATGTAGTATCTTCCATGTACATCTGAGCCTGGTTTCCAAGATACAGTGGAAATGTTATGAAGGTGCATGATTTCCTCTGGTGGTAAACATGTAGTTGTGGTTTTCTTCTGCAGCGTCTGACCTCTGCTCTTCTCCTCGTGTTTCCTTCCAGTTTAACGTTTGACTCTTTCCTCTTCGTGTCTGTGCAGATTTCTCGTGTGAAGCGGGGGGGAAAGGCCCGGCCGTACAGATGCACAGCCTCAGGGAGTTTGAGCAGGTAAGACCCCGATGAAGTCAGACAGCAGCCTGCTGGTGAACGGGTGCAGCTCAGCGCCGTGTCTCCGATGTGTCCGGGCTTGTCTCTGCGTTAGTAATGTCTCCTGTATGAAGGCGTGTTGGAGAAGAGGATGTGGAAACAGAAACTTCACGAGTCAAACAGTCTCCTCGTCTCCTGCTGATCCTCCACAGTCTCTGACCGAACTTAAAGTGGGATTGGTTTGTTCGGACACCTGAAGTGTTTTACTGGACAGGGTTCTCACGGTTATTTTGCCATAATTTAACCATGAAGCTGTTTTTCTGACTCTGGACGACTCGTTGTGTTTTCTCAGTTTGGACAAACACACACAATGAAACCACGTGAAGCTGTAACACACTGACGTGTGAGTGAATGAGGAGACCTACACATGCACACATGTTTCTGATGTGTCCGCTTGGTTTCGAGCTGCGGAGATGAGAGCCATCGTTTTCCTGCGTCTCTGACTCAGTGCCAGAGTAATGGATTCTGGGAGATTTGCCAGGTGCATTGTGGGTCTGCTGTAGTTTCTCTGTAACGATGAGGTCAGATCCTCCTGCACAGCTAAACTCTCTCATCCAGTTCTTACACAGTTGGTCAGAAATATTTTACAGTCTCATTTTACGTCACTTGTAGTTTTCATTTGCTCTGATCGCTGAATATTCAAGAATCTTCTGTGATCATGTGGTTTATCTTCATCACGTTATCATCATGCAGGAGACAAACTTTGAACTGTGAATCCGTTTCTCTGGTTCAGGTTCACGGTTTCTCCGACATGTGGGAACCTGCTGTTGGTTTAAATCAGCCCTCGGCTTGAATGAACTTGACCGGTGTTTGTAACCAGGTCATTTTAATAACCAGCTGTTTATGGAGAATGTAAAACGTGATGCAGGATTTTCAAACACAAAGATTATTTTTTACGTTGTAATTAGATTCTGCATTTAAGTTTAAGTTAGTGAATCATAATTATGAAGCTTTAAAATGAAGTTATAGTTACAATAGTTTCCTGTGAAGCCCTGCAGACAGACAGACAGACAGACAGACAGACAGACAGACAGACAGACAGACAGACAGACAGACAGACAGACAGACAGACAGACAGACAGACAGACAGACAGACAGACAGACAGACGGACAGACGGACAGACAGACAGACAGACAGACAGACAGACAGACAGACAGACAGACAGACAGACAGACAGACAGACAGACAGACAGACAGACAGACAGACAGACAGACAGACAGACAGACAGACAGACAGACAGACAGACAGACAGACAGACAGACAGACAGACAGACAGACAGACAGACAGACAGATGAACTCTGGTTGTTTCAGGACACATCACTTCCCTTCTGGAGTTTTCCCTCTGAGGGGATGAGTCATCAGCTCAGAGGAAGCCTCTGTGTCTGTGTCATGTCTGACGGATCATTTTCTACAAATCAGCTTTATTTTAAATTGATAAAATTCCCACACATTTCTGCAGGAAGATTTTCCACCTTTGATAAAACCCTGATGTTCTTGGATGAGAACTATTATATCTAAATTATTTTAGATTCCAGTCTCACGTTATGATTCTGTGGAAACCCTTATCAACGGTCTGTTTGTGGTGAATCCGTCTGTAACTGTCAGTCGGGTCATGTTCTTGTTTTCAGTAAAACTCTGCACACGAGTGGAAACTGTTTTTAAAACCGAGTGAAAGTTTTGTTGCCTAAACATCAGCAAACTGTGACTTTAACCTTGTGAAGGTAAAACTTCTCCTGATTCGAATCAGAATGTGTGTTGATGAATGTGTGGTCACCCTCACCGTGTTCTCCTCCCAGTCGGTAGCAGGTGACTCTCGAATGTGTTTCACCAGATTCTGATTCCATCTTTCTTTTCTCGCAGCACGATTCTGTTTTACTCCTCTGAATTATTGTCATCTTCCCTCCCTGGACTCTGGGCTCGTTGTGTTGAGACTCACAAGCTCGATGCTTTGGACCCACGTGAACATCATAACATCAACTATCACACTCTCATGCTTGGGACACACAACACACGTGTTCACCAGCTGACTCCGCCTCCTCTCTCGCATGAACATGATTTAATTGGCTTGTGCATTAAAAGTTGAACTCTGTGGTCGCAGAGCGACGCAGCGTCCTGCGTTACAGAGTTAACCCTGCAGTGGAAACCTCGTGAATCTGGAGGCTTTCAAGCTCCTGGCTGGTTGTGATTGGCTGATTGTGATGTCTCAGTTATATTAAACCTTTGTTCAGTGTGAATTTGCCTTCAGAGATACAGATGTTTCTGGTCAACGTCTAAATCCGTCTGGTGTTTCTAATCCGGTGAAAAAGAGTTTTTTTAACGACGATAAAACAAACATGATTATCACTGTAATGGATTCTGGACGGACGTCAGCGCAGAGAATTCAGAAACCGAGAAAACTGGCAAGAAAGTAAATGAAGCTCAGTTACCAGGGCGAGACTCTGGAGTTCAGCTCGTGATTTATCTAATTTCCATCAGCAGGCTGGAATATTTACAGCTCAGACTCTCACAGCATAACCAACGGAAACAACTGATTTTCAATATAGAGCAGAGACATAACAGTCAGGGCCTTGTCTGACGAATTTCCACTTTCTGACGGAGCAGATTAGAGTTTGTTGACCTTTTTTTGCCACTGTAGTTTTACATTAAGCTTTTCTGACAGTGGCAGCGTTTGTTGGTCCTCTCATCTTAATTGAACAGTCTGGAATATTGAATCCAGGTTGTGTGTGTGTGTGTGTGTGTGTCCTCTCCTCACATTTGCGTCGGTTTAAAGAATCAATCTTCCCACCGGCTGGTTGGAAGAAACACGACGCTGCCAGAGCGGCGTTTGTAACTGTCAAACAACCACGCTCTGGAGTCCTGAGGTTTTCCAAGAGAAAAAAGAGAAATGGCCCAATCAAAATGCCCCTCTCACAAATGGCCTTTATTAGTCCGCAGCAGAAATTGAAAGCACATGGCTGCGTATAAATGTGAATTCAAACCGACCACAGAGACACTTAGATTGATAGAAGAGAGGGGGAGGATTGCGTTCAATTTTAGCCATTAAAACCTCAGGACAAATTAGGGTTGTTAATCTGTTATTTTGCCCTCGGTCTCAGCGTTCACGTCTAAAAAGCCACATCTGCCATGAAAGGTCTGTCAGAGCTGGATTACCATCAGCAGAGTGGCAGTAATGGAGCGTGTTGTACGAAGACCGAAGCTCAGACTGAACCGGCGAGGCTGCAGCTGACGGCAGGAACCGAACCAAGCTGCGACTGAAATGGAACAATTCCTCTAATTCCCTCCATCTCCTCCTCCTCCTCCTCCTCGCTTCTTGTGCTCTCCTAGTTTGTGTTGTGGCATTTGAAAATAGGTCAGAATACTGTGTGTGTGTGTGTGTGTGTGTGTGTGTGTGTGTGTGTGTGTGTGTGTGTGTGTGTGTGTGTGTGTGTGTGTGTGTGTGTGTGTGTGTGTGTGTGTGTGTGGTTCTTGGCTCTGATTCACTGCTTTGTGCATCTCCGGCGCCGCTGGTGATGCAGGAGCAGAGACGTTGGATAAAAAGACACAGACGCTGAACAGATGATACAGAATATTTGAGGCTCTGTCATTTAGCACGATGCTCAGCTTGTGTCGCAGAGATGATGTGAAGGAGCTCGATTCACTTTGTGTTTCTAAAGGAGCAGCTGATCGGGGGCTAAGAAGGTTTGTTCAGTAGATTGTGAATAAAGATGGATGAACGCTGATGAGTCTGTGCAGCAGTGACGGTGCAGTGGAGCTATAATAATTATAATAATTATAATAATAATAAACCTTATTTGTACAACACTATTCATGGTTAGAATGCAACACAAAGAGCTGAACATATAAAAGCAAATAATCACAATAATTATAATGAATAAATCAAACTGAACACTTGAACAAACCTCAGAGAGATAAGAACGACCTGAAGGGACAGAAACATCTTTACAAACATTTATTTAACGTCTTCTATGATCTGTTTAGTTTGGTCCATGTCCCGTCTGCTAACATGGAGGAGGAGCTTTCATATCATCCATCTTTATTTACAAACATCTGATCGTCCTCAACCTGTAAATGACCAAATCGAGTCTGTACTGGGTCGTCCCACAATGCATTGCACTGTGACTCACGTTTTATTACTTTGAGATGAAGAGAAGAATATTCATATCATAACTCCTGAGTTGTTGAGTTCATATTAACACAAATAAAATCATATCATGATGCCACTGTCTCTTCTGCATCAGCTTCAAGCATCGTCCAACACGTCTCCTCTCAGGAAACTAATGTCCTGAAATATCAGAACAAAACCACAGATTTACAAAAGGCTTCTGGAAATAATGAAAATATTAAATTACACAACTGTACAGTTCAATGTCTTTGAGAGGAAGAGAACAGGAAGTATTAACTTCTCAGGAAACTACTTCCTCAAACAAGCTCAGAGAAACTGAAGATTCACACAATCTGCAGAGTTCAGATCTCCTCTCAGAATAGATATGGATCCGTGCCCCGACGGAGCCACACTGCAAAACACTGTCCGGAGGGTTTCATCTCTTAAAGATCAGAATGAAAAACATGTTTCTTTACTAATAAATAATGTGACCTGGAGGAGAGTTTTAAAGAAGTAGATGTTAGAACACATCACGACATGATGGAACCTGGTGTCGTAACCATAAGCTGTAGAGTATTTCTACCCTGTGTGTTTTGCAGTGTATCCGGCGGATGAGCTGCTGAGTGTTAATGGAGGCGCTGACATCACAGGAGTCAGTTTTCACCACAGCAGCACTCAGACAGTCTGCAGATCAATACTCTGCAGCTCAGATTTCAGCTCGGCAGATCGCACACAGACACACACACGCGCACACAATCCTTTGTCATTCAGAACAACACAATTCATCACAGCGACAACCTGAGAAGATATTGATGAGTGATATCAAATCGATTATTGGGGTTTCTGAAGGCTACTGGACGTGTCCCCATGAAACTCAGTGGAAGGGCGTGATTCAGATCTGTTCTAGGACGAGATGTTGGTCCTTGGTTTGCAGACGTGAGACCTGCTGCTCGGACTCCGTGCGAAGTCGAGTTGGTCATCAAGTCAGAGGATTGTGTTGTGGAATTTCTTTAATATTGTGAAATAGAACATTTTTCATTGATTCCTCAGAGAATCACTCATGGCTCTAGAAGAAACATCTTCAGAGGACTGATACTAATGAGTGTGTGAAGTAAAAATCCAGATCTAGTGAATTTAAATGTGAGTCATAAGGAGACTGTTGGTGGAGGCACGAGCTTCAGCAGTGAAAGATCTGTAATGTCTGTAATAATGAGCCATCATTTGATTATTGAGAAACTTGTGTGGACATTTGAAGGAGTTTGATCCTTCAGATCTTTGTTCTGTTACTAAAATAATCTAAACTCAAACTTCTTCAAAGTGACGCTGCCTGATACTTGGAGCTGAAGTCAGGGACGGTTTCTGGCCCCGGGTCTTCAAACCCGTTCATCTGGAGAAGCAGCCAAGTGTTATCTACCTTTTCTAAAAGGTTTTTAAGTTTTGTCCACAAACATCAGCAGCTTGTTGCATCTGCAGAGTTCGACCCCTGGACGAGTTTTTTACTGTGTGTTGAGGCTTCACTGCACCACACTAGCGCCACCATCTGGACAGTGGTAGACAAACCCGCAGAGTGGTGCTGTGGTCGTCTTGGTTAATTGGTCCCAGGCCTGTACAGTAAATCCACGCTCCTCTCCGGCGGGTCAGAGACGACATATTGACTTGATCAGGGCGTCAGTCATGGATGATAATTGTTCAGTTAAAGTGAACAGTAATCTGCTCCCGACACTCTGAACGTCAGCCTGCGTCTCACTCTGTTCCTCGAAAGTGTCCAGGAGGAACACGGAGGTTTCACGTGGCGGCAAATCATCTCAGCACGGATTCATCTCTCCCACACGCCGAGTCTTTTACATGTGTGGGATGTTTGTATGTGCGTCTGCTGTTATTCACAGGAACATACGTGTGTGTGTGTGTTACAGTGTTTTTATGTATTATATTTCCTCGTCCTCTGAACCCGCACATCATGTGGAAACAGTTACAAACCCAAAGGAGAAAAAACAGTATTTTCATGAATCGGTGGTGTAGTTAGTGGCAGGACGGATCCTGCAATTACCCTGACAGTGAAGTCAGCCTTTAATACCGGGTCAGAGAGGCCGAGGAACCACAGTGTGTACGTCCACAGTGTGTACGTCCACAGTGTGTACGTCCACTTGATGTACGTCCACTTGATGTACGTCCACTTGATGTGCACGGCACGGAGACATCCACAGGACTGAAGCTGCTTGTTCAGAAACATGTGAATCAACACAGGAACAATAATGTTTCATCAGCTCCAAGATCCAAAGAAACACAACCACAGTCAATACACTCACAGAAAAGTGATTAGAACCTGTGCAGGAAGAAATAAACTTTGATAAAACAGCTGGAAATTATAATAAAGTGCAACAGTTCTGCTGATGAGCATCAAACTAATAATACTTATTGTTTTATTAGTATTTTATATGTAATTTATTATTTTCAGCAGAACAAAGACGGAGGTTTTTAAGGTGAGAAGAAGTTGAAGAGTTTGTGAAAAACACTGGTGACAATTAAATATTCATTCATTCATTCATTATCTATACTGTTTATTCTTTGAGGGCAATTTACACATTAATCATTTCATGCATAAAGTCATGTGACTGTAAAATACTAAAAACAAAGAGTAACTGAGGAGAAGAGAAGAGAAGAGAAGAGAAGAGACATGTTAGTAAAAGTAATAATAAGTTCATATGAATAAGTAAAGATGAATGATATTGAAATTGAAGTTGAATCTGAGTTCAACCTGTCAGTTTTTATTCAGGAAGTTAATTCAGACACAAACTTCTGTCTTTTTCAAATTCCTCAAACTGTGTTCACTGGTCCAGGAACCAGGGAACACCCCTGTGCTCTGAGCCTCAGGTGGTTCAGTCCAGAGTCCCCCCGCCTCACTTCCTGTTTGACTGACCCACCTGAACATGTGACACACACGTATGACGTAGATCTGCACCAACGCTTGTGTCACCTGCAGGATTCTACAGTGAGGAGGTGAGAGAATAAACTCATCATCTGCATCTTCTGTAACTAAGCAACCGGCTCTACTTCCTGTTTACACCACACGACCCGTGCACGTGAGCGGTCATGTGACGTGTGTGTTCAGGTGTGTTGGCGTGGGCAGGGATTCGAACGGATGCTCTCGTGGGCGGAGGTGGATTTAGTCAGAAACAGGCGTAGGAGTGAGGAGGAAGAATCAAACCTGACTGAGGCCTTAACGCAGAAATCTGTGAAACTCAAATGTTAAAGCTCCTCCTCTGCTCGTCCGCGTCCAGTGAGCGTCCACAGATTCCACCGTTGTCCTCCGAACTGCCAAAGATCTGCCGACCGACTTTTCTTTTCAACCCTAACCCGAGGAAATTAAATATAGATTCTTACAAGGTTCCTTTGTATGTTTTCTGTTGGTCGGAGTGTTTCCCATCAGCCCGCTGGTTGTTTTATTACTGATGGACGGACTGACACACTCCATTGGTTTTTGTTTTATAGAGTCTCTCTTTCTCTGTGGGTAATAAAAACCATCGCTGCTCTCCTCCTCCTCCTCCTCCTCCTCCTCCTCCTCCTCCCTTTGTCTCTCTCTCACTGATACATTCTGCAGATTCTCACTTTGTCTTTTCCCTTCCTCCTCTTTTCTTCTTCTTCTTCTTCTACTTCTTCTTTAAATCTCTCCCTCTTTCTCTGTGTGTTGGTTGAACGTTGTGAAAGACATGTGCAGAGCAGACACTCGTCTTTTCCCTCCCTCCTCACATACCAGAGAAAACTCACCAACTTGCCAGAGAAGAGGAAAAATCTGAGAGTTGGAACGGGTCTGAACGCGCCCATGTGTCATCATTTATTTCAGCGTTCCTGGAATCATTAGAGCAGGGTGTTGAAACGCAGGGTTTGTCTGCTGATCTTTGGGGACAGGTGCGTTCTGGTGAAATCCTCGGACTCGTGATTGAAGGAGAATTGAAACGGAATAATTGTGAGCAGAAGGGAAAATGAAGACAAGGAGCAGAGGGAGAGAAACTCCTCAGCCACTTGATCTGCTGTTTGACGTCTTCTTGTCTCTTTCTCTCTTTCTTTCATGTGTTAGGTGAATGTCCTTCCCTGACTTCCTCCCCTCTCGTTTGATTTCTCTGAGTCGAAGCCTCTTCTTCTCTCACGTGATCGTTCTGTCGTGTTCGTCGACAGGTTTCAAACCTGGTTAAGATTTCAGTAGCTGTGTTCTCCTGCCCCGGTGACTCATGTTGTGTGTGAATCATGATTAAAAACATCAGTGAGTCACACGCTCACAACACAGACTGTAAATAAAGACAACGTCTCCACGTCCTGTCACCATCAATCAGAATCCCTCGGATACAAACGCTGCTCCCTCTGCTGCAGGTGATGGTGGAGCCGCGGAGTCGAGGTCCTGCAGGAACATGGAGGCTGGTCCTCAGGTCATCAGGTCATTTAGCGTTTAGTGTTTCATCCATAATAAGATCTGTTTGAAATCTCCAAATGATGAGGAAAGGAGCTTCAATGCTTCCTAACTTGTCTCCTTTTAGCAGAGGAAACATCGGACCATCCTTTACGAAAAGGAAAGGAGACAATGATGTCCCACAATTCATTGCTGCAGCAACATTTAAAGTGACACATGCTCGTAGTTGCTCCTGGACAATGTTTGTTTTCTCCTCTTATATAAGGTTTTCTCCTAAAGTAGTTATTTTTTTTAAACTTGGAGATGGATTTTCTCTCCATGGTGGTTCTCCTTCCCTAACTCCTTCCCTAACTCCTTCCCTAACTCCTTCTCTAACTCCTTACGGCTTCCCCTTCTCATCTTTCCCTGACCTGTGACAGATTCCATCGGGTCAAGCAGTGGTTACATAGGAAATTAGATAATTTTGACTTTTCGTCACAAATAATAGTTCCAAAGGAAACAGTTGCTTAAAGCTACAGTGATCAGCAGTTTCATGGAAATTAGAACTCTTTAAAAACATTTGTATCCTAAAGTGTAAACATCAGATATTTGATGATACGACATGACAGTTGAGACTCACTCCTGATTGGTCGACACACGGCTCCACCCCCATCACTTCTCACAGACTCTGACTGCGGAGATGGCAGCGTTTGTATCCAAGATATTTTGGCCTGATTTTGTTCCATCTCGTCTTTATTTACAGTCACTGGTATGTGTCCATGCAGCGTATTCTCTTTACCAATAACACACATTTACACTTTCCACATGTGCACTAACTTCTTACACTAAACTCCATCTGTCAGTGCAGTTGATGTGCTGCCCCCTGCTGTTTGCTGACGGACCCACAGCCTGGTTCTGGAAAGTTCTGTGGAGCGTTTTCAAATCCACTTCTTCTCTCCTCTGACACAGAAATCCCCTGCAAGTGGCTGAAGTGGCAGTAACCCCCGTTTGAAACACATCAGGAGTTTGCTCTGTTTGCCTGTGAGCGCTCCGGCTGCTCTACACCCCCCACCACCTTGTGAAAATATTTTCCCCCGTCAGTGAAACATTAGAATTGAACCATCAAACTCTGCTGAAGAGCCGCTGTTCCCCCCGCTGGCTGAGGCTGCAGCTTCTCTGAAAACCTTAAAGTTTATCTCCTGAACGTCTCCTGGAGAAAAGTCCACATGTTCCCCGGTGGTCATGATCAACATGTTCCCCGGTGGTCATGATCAACATGTTCCCACACTACACATACGATTCA
>NC_061496.1:1310223-1322723 GCF_022539355.2 Hippoglossus stenolepis
AGGTCATTTCCTGTCGGGCTGACGCACGCCGCTCACACCTCTGAATGGAGGAGGATGGAAATGTTGCTGTAAGAGTGTTGGGTGTCAGATCTGCTTCCAGGAAAACTGTTTGTTGGCTCAGACTTTTCCTCCTGCGCAGTTTATACCTAGATTTTCAAACAGGGGTCAGAGGTCAGCGATCGTGAGTGAATTCTCCTCCTCAACACTTCTACTCATACGAGCTTCTCACTGGAAAACAGCCTGAAGGCTCCTCATCCTTTAGACCTGCACATTGACTCTCGGCTCCTTGGCGCCGTGGTTGTGCTGACAAGATCCCAGATTTCCTCTTTGGCAGCCCTGCTGGACTCGCCGCCATCGTCATCATCACCATCATCATCACCCTCATCATCATCATCATCATCATCCTCATCATCATCATCATCACCATCACCATCAGCAGCATGTTTCAGCCCAGGAGCTGCCTGAGTCCTGCTCCCCTCTCTCCTTCCTCCCTCTCTGGGAGTATCACGCTGCATCATCAGCCACAGCTCCAGGCTCCGGGCCATCCGTCACAGCCAGCGCACACTTCCGGGGGTCGGGTATCTCAGACAGCCTGGGCGGGGGGGGGCGGAGTGGTGCCGTAACATCCGATCCCGATCCGGTGAACCCGCTCCCTTGGTCCTGGAGTCAGTTTCAGCCTCTTAAAAGTCACTGGAGCGGGAACATTGGACACGTCCAGGTTGAGTTTCACCTGCGGAGCCTGATCTTTGTGAGTCTGGTGACTTTGCAGCAGTGGATGGTTCACTTGTTGATTAGCCCCAGAGGGCCTTTGAGCCAGGCAGCGGGGATGAATGACCCGGCTGCTCGTCTGCATCAGATCCAGTATTTATGACTCTCTGCTTCCTACAAAATACATGACATGTGTTTTAAACTGAAATAGACGGTGAGTTCCACACAGGCTGTGGTCGGAGAAACCGTTCGGTCTGTGACTGTTTGGTCAAGAATAGAAACGAGTGGTTTCCACGAGGTCAAACTGAGGCCTCGTCACAGTTAATACCGTTTGTTCAATCATTTAGTTTTAGACAACTGAACTTTACTTTCTGAGAATCAGCTGATTTGTGGCCAATGTGAAAACTGAAGCACACAAAGGTGTCGCTGGTTTTCACACAAATTTTCTTTCTTAACATTTAGCAAATTGAAAAATGGACGTGGACTCCTCTGGTAGTTTCTATAGAAGTCTACAGAAAGTGACTTCTCACTTTATAACGTCAGGAAACATTCAGGAGTTTCTGTCTCAGTCTCTAGTTTCAAGTCTTCTTCAAACAGCTGATGTTCATTTAGTGAATTATGATCATTTAGAGTCAAACAGACCATAAAGCACCGGATGTGTTGAGGGGGAGGCAACCACAGTGTGATTGACAGCTAGTACCGTCCAATGGGTGCAGGTGTCAGTCAGGCTCCACCCCCTGCTCCTCCTAATATGGTTAAACACAAACCAAAATGGCGCTGGAATAAATTTCAAACTGAAGCTTCAGATCAGCAGCTCACAAACCAACGAGTCACGTTGGGTTGATAAATGTTTCGGACTAAATAATCCTTTCAAACCAGAAAGTGATGAGAGGATGAATGTGTGTGAATAGTGATGGAGCGTGAAAGTGTGAAAGTGTGAAAACACAGGGTTTTGGGTGAATTAGGTGTAATTATGTTTGTGTTTTTAAGAGTTGGACCTAATGTTCTTCTGTACTTTAACGTCATTAGTGATGCAAGAGGTTGTTGAATTCAGACTCAAAGCAGAAAGGTTCTGGTTTCTTCTGGTCACGTAGCAACAGACTGAAAAGAGCTAAAGCAGCGTTTGCCTCTTTCTACCAAACAGCCTCTAATGTGATTTCATTCAGAGCATCATGTCAGCCGAGACGACTCGCCGGCCGGCTCTGGTTTCATGCAAACCAGGAGTGTTTTTCATCTTATAAAGTAGAGTTGGCTCGGGTGCCCGCTCTTCCCTCGCCGCGGCGGAGAGGCGGAGCAGAATCCTCCTCCAGCTCGGGCCTCGCTCTGCAGCCACGGCCCGACTGCTGGACCGAGCTGTTAAAGAGGTTCAGATCCTGTTTTGCTTCATGCCTCTTGTTCTCTTGGCATCGTTAAAGCAAAACAATGGTGCTCAAAGTAAATAGCCATGGAAACGCAGAGAGCGCCGCAGCTAAACACGGAGGCCAGCCAGGGGTTCTCTTCTTCTGTGAGCGTCTCCACCGCGGCTTCACATGCAACAAACACCGTCCTCGTCGTGCACATCTCGGGATGAGCCCTGAACGACACAAGTGTTGCTGTGTTTAAAATACGTTTGAACTTTATAAGTCGAAGTGTTGTTGTCTGAACCACGTTCGGGTGTTTTTTGTTAGTTTTGTACTTTTTCTTTGGCCGACCGTCTGGAAAAGTTATCGACTGGCCTCCATTTAACAAACTCCCTCCATCCGTTGGTGCCGTTTCATCCCAGAACCCTGATGGGCGGCTGGCACTGAGCTCGCCGACCCTCCGCTGCCGCCTCCTGCACACACAGCGTACAGCTGCTGCCACAGCATCTGGGAACCATTTGATCAGGAGAGAGAGAAGTCAGGGATTCAGAGCCTCCAGTAACCTGTAGCTGATTCAGCTCCTCTGATTGTTCTTTTACCTTCAACCATCAGATTAATGGTGAAAACTGTTTGATAGACAGTGAATATTTATACTTCTATACACACACAAGCAGAAATCAAGATGCTCATCCAGGTCAGAGAGGGAAAGTTCAGACCTGGAAGAGACAAACACTAATATGCATTCATATTTCTGACATATTCACCAGATGGAACATGAGCATCATCTCGTTCTCTCCAGCCTCTGCAGCAGCATCTTCACTTGGTGCTTTGAGCTGTGATCGTGGATCAAGTTAAGTCGACCTGTTAGTTTGAACCTGTCCACTCTGACGCAGCCTGTGGTTCTTCAGCAGCTTCTCTGCACGAGTCTTTAAAACTCTTTAAAGTTTCTGCCCGATAAGTTTTTACAGTAAGTTAATCTCTGAACGTTTTTATTTCAGCCTGTTTTTACATCATTACGGGTTTTGTGGCTCGAGCAGAAATGATAATTCACTGGAAAATAAAACGGAAATAAAAATAGTTTCATCTCAGAAATAATAAATCGTGTTATTTTATCCGCTTGTGAAATGTTTCTTCTTCTGTTGAGCTTGAGTTTTTGTTAACGGTGTAAAAACAGCAGCTTGTTAATCTATTTTGAGGCTGAAGTGAAACGAGTGTGAGTTTATTAGGAACATTTGCAGTGACCCTCAGTTCAATGTGACTCAGTGTGTGTGTGGTCAGAGTCTCTGTGGTTCACTCGCACTAATCATAACAGTGAGTGTGACCCAGCAGTGATTTAATACATCATCACACTTCATCTTATTACAGTCAGATCAGCTGCTGTGTGTGTGTGTGTGCTGTTGTTGTTTCCAGCTCACACACACACTCACGAACACAAAGTGCTGCAGTTTAAAGCAACACTGTGTAACTGAGCCACAGCGCCCCCTGCAGCCACATGAGGGGATCATTTCTGCCAGTGTTAGAGCGATGAAGACGTCTGAAGACAGCTTTCCTGCTTCATTGTGCTGAATAACACGGTGGTAAAGAATACTGGATGCAGCCAGTGTGAAAGTACTTAGTTATTAAAGATGCTAACTGCTGCTAATGTTTAATTTAACCACATCCTGACTCCTGCTCGACTGAACGCACACTTTCGGGATTTCCATGGATATTCATCTCACCACCAATAACAAGCAAACAACCTCTTTCTGAAACGTTGAACTGTTCCTTTAAACCACGGCATCGTAAACACAGATGATCTGTAGAAACTCTGCTGCAGCTCGATCTGGCTCCTCTGCCTCGTCTCGCCGTGTCCACCATGCTAATTAGCTCCTGGGGATATTTTTAGTGGCTCTCTTGATGATTTAATTAGGTTTACAAATTATAATTTTTAACCGCCATGTCTACCGTGGACCGTGGCAGCACAATAAACACAATCAGACGTTCCGCCTGCAGAGCTGCATTAGGGGCTTGGCACTGCCAGAGAGCACGGCTGGAAAATGTCGAGTTAGCTGGCATCAAGGAGCTCCTGTTACCGGTAAGAGCGGGGAAAACTCCCAGCTCTCTGCCAGTCCGGAGCGCACACACACTCACACACACTCTCACACACACTCACACACACTCACAAACACACACTCACATGCAAACATCCAATTACCCTCCTGTTCCTGCAGAGCTGCTTTTTAAACCTCCCTCGGCACGAAGATGAAGCAGGAGGCCGGGACGCTGTTATGGCTGCCTCCCGCCGCGCTGCCATGGCAACAAAATAGCAGCCACTGGTGCATGTGAACGGACAGAAATGTGGAAAGTTACTGAAGTGGATCCTCCGTCACGTATCTCAGGACCTGGGTCTTTCTGATCGGGACGAAGTTTGTTCCTGAATAAAACGACACCGTGGCTGTAAAAGTTCAAAATCCTGGAAAAAAAGTTTGAATCTTTCTTCTCTAGTTATGGATTTAGCCGTGATGCTGGAAAAGTCCGGCAGAATTAGGATGATTTAATTCCTCGGACGCGTCGTGTTGTAATAAATTCATCCGTCTCTCTGAGCGTGACCCCTGGACGAGCCGCCGCGCCCGCTGGCGTCCACTTGTGACGAACGCCCTCATCGAGGCCAACAAACCGTCACGTATTACAACATGTGTCCCGAAGCCCAGAAATGTCTTTGTGCAGATTCTTTCTGGTTCTGTGTGTGAACTCGTGTTAAAAGCTGTCGTCAGGAACGTTTCTGCTTCTCTCCTCTTGATTGGTTATTGACGAGGAGCTGTGGGTCATGTGATCAGTTGAGACCTATGAGGTGAGACGAGAAGTATTTGGACACGTTAGACGTTTGTCTCAGGTTCAGGTCCTCAGAGTTTAGTTTGAAATGTACATGAGGTCACAGACATGGAGCTGCTCAGGAAATCAGTGGTGCGATGTAACAAAGTACATTTACCTAGTTACTGTACTTAAGTACAATTAAGTACAATGTATCTGTACTTATTTATTTTCAGGTACTTTTCACTTTTACTCCAGCAAGTAGCTGTATTTTCTACTAAACTACATTTCTACATTGCATTTGACCTAAAATTCACAAGAGACTCCAGGTCAATAATTCATATGAAAATGAGTTTTCCTGATTAACGGGCAGATTTTATTCACTGGAGGTTTTTTTCTTCAAGTCACTGGAGTTTGGATCTGCACCAAATTCCACACAGTCATAAATATCATGTCTGATCGAGACCCGTGAATTATTCTCTGGGAAACTAACGAAATGTTGTTATAGAAAGTGAAGAACATCCTGAATCCTGACCTGAGTTTAATGTGTTGATTGTTTGAATCGTTCATAGTTCAACTTTCCAGTTGTTTTCATCTCATCTTCAAGTTTTAGACAAAACAAGACGTTACCTGGGAAACCTTTTATTTTCATTATTATATTAATTATATTTGAGACTTAACAACTATCAGTGGATATGAATAAATAGTCTTCGAATCAGACTGATAGACAAATTATTATTTAAAACAACAAGCTACATTTTCTTTTTACCCAGATTCATGGTTTGATTTTTCTTTTCTCTTAAATGTTGTTTAATAAATATAAACCTTTAAATATTTATGTCTCTTATGTCAAACAAAACTTATTAAAGAGAGTTTCTGAGTTTCTGAGCTTGCACATTATACAAGAATGTAAAATCACTTTATTAGCAGCAGTTGATCGTGGTCAAAGTTTGCAGAGAAACTGTTCCAGAGAAAATCCACAAATCTTCTCTCTGGGTTTGAATTCAGTGAGTGGAGCTTTTATAGAGTGTTAAGTTGCTCTTAAAAAGGTTTGTTACTCTGCTGATTTTTAACCAAACCCCTTGTAATTCCTGAAGACTTGAGTGAAGCAGTGATTAATAGATTTAAATCCACACGTTTCAGACTTTACAGTCTCGTTTTATGAGCAGTAATTTATGTCATGATGATGGTGAATGCTAAAATTCCTGGAAAAAATTAGGCTGAAAATAATTTTTGAAAAGAAAATGTTCTGGTTCGGACGAAGACAGCTACCGTGTCTGTAGTGATGGATGTGCGGCCTATGAGAAGCAGATGTGTGGTTGTTTTACACAGACTCACACTCATCATTTTGTGGTCTGTATCAGTGTTACACAAATTGAGGTTTTATCTGCAGGGGCCTGACACAGGCTGACGACCCGGGCCGGACCGGGGCTGGGGCCGGGACCCGGGACCCGGGACCGTCTCAATCCTGCAGGACTTTCAGTCTGAGTGTGTTTGTGTGTTTTATTTCTGTCTTTGGTTCTAAGTAGAAATCGTCAGACTCCTTCTCTGTTTATTTCCTGTGTGCAGCTCACGAGCATGTGTGAGCAGAAGGTGACAGCATGTGCTCGTACCAACGTGCACTCGTCCTGCATGTGTCAGCGGCATCTTCCCAGCTCAGCATTCCTCAGTGACAGCCGCAGGTCAACTGCTGCTTTAAATAGAGTCTGGATCACTGGAGACGCTCAGAGACTCTGAGCTCAGGTGGAGTGTTAGCGCCACCTTGAGGTCAGAGGCCGTCTCAACTCCTGAGACGTCAACAAACTACGATCACACGAGAGAATTTACTTCTTTTTCTAAACTGAAAACTTTATCAGGATGATTCTGGACTGAATGAAATGATGTCACAGTTTGAATTCTTGTTCCAGATTTAAGTGAAAAGTGAATAAACCATTTACATGCTTAGAACCAATGGTTGTGTCTCATCAGGAGTTTTAACCAAAGACTGTAAATCAATATGTTTAAGGTTTGGTGAAGTTCAGGAAACTAGAACTACTGTGAGGTTTAACACACACACACACACACACACACACACACACACACACACACACACACACACACACACACACACACACACACACACACACACACACACACAACACACACACACACACACACACACACACACACACACACACACACTTCTACTTACAGGAAACTACAGACTTTTAAAAACTGTTTGAACTCTCAGGGAAATCTAGAAACAGGTTGTTTGAACAAATGACTGATGATGAGATTTTAATCTGTTTTAATCTCAAATCAAAACAAGTTTAAAAGACACACACAATCTTATCAAGTATCACATTCATGAATCTGAAGCCTCTGCAGCACACACTCTCTCTCACACACACACAGACACACACACACACACACTCTCTCTCACACTCCTGTCTCAGATTCTTGGCATGACTTCCTCATGGTAAAAAGGGAAACACCCCCCCCCTCAGCTCCCATAATCCCCTGCTGCCTGTGTATCATCTCGGCCCCTCGGTGGCTCACACTCCCTGAGACCAGCCGGTGTTCAGGTTGTGATTGTCGCTCTGTGCCCGTCGGTGTTGATGCGACAGAGCAGAGCCCTGAGTTTGTCTTCTGAGCCGTCAGGATAGAGCTGCTCCGTCAGCCTGACTCGCCTGCTCCTCGTGGGCCGAGTCGCTCCTCACGCCATGCCTCAGTGAGTGTGGGGCTGCAGGGCCCCTCGTCGCAGCCCCTCGTCATGTCTAACGCTGGGTTCCGTGGTTATCGCACTATCTCGCAGCACCTGAACGACCTGAAGAAGGAGAACTTCAGCCTGAAGCTCCGGATCTACTTCCTGGAGGAGAAGATCCAGCAGAAGTTTGAGGAGAGCAGCGATGACGTGCACAGGAGGGTGAGTGTGAAACTTCATCTGTTCACGTGCACGGCTTTGTGTTTGTCTCTGTGGTGCAGAGCCGCAGAGCCAACCCCCCATGACCTTTGAACTTTGAACTCTCTATAGATTCTTCCACTGAGCATGAAGAAATTATTTTATTACAAATGAACTGAATGAAAACACAACAGTTCTGTTCAGTCTGTTTTATGCATCGACTTTAATTAAAGATGGACGACGTGACAGCTTTAGAAAGTGAAGCCAAATGACCCTGATCTCCCCCTGCTGGCTGGCTGCAGTAAAGCTCTTAAACCCCGCCTCCTCCATGTTAGCAGATGGGACCAAAGTAAACGTTAAATAGATTTTTGATGGTTTCTGTCATTTCACTGATGTTTGTTCAAGTGTTTCTGATCAGTTTGGTTTAATTAGTTATTTGATGATTTAAAAACAGGATGTGACGTGATGATTGACAGCTGACAGCGGAGAAACGTCGTCCATCTTTTTTCTGGTTTTGCACAATTCCAGAACCGAATGATAATGAATCAGCCTGGAAACATATTCGAGATACAAGCAGCTCTTTGAGCTCTGCTGACATCAGGCAGGACGATGAGCTAACAGAGGAGAGATCCTCATGTCTGATGTATTTATACAAGAGCCATGAATTATTTATGACAAATCACGTTGTGTCACAAGAAAGAAATTGACATAGAAGCCTCCAGGATCCGCCTCCTGATTGACAGCAACATTTAGAGAGTTCCTCCCTGACCCACACTGCATCCTTCCACCGAGTGGTATCCGTCCTGTGGTTTGTGTGTAGCCCTGCTGATAAACGCACACACAGGAGGTGACAGCTCAATGTGAAGTCACTGAAGTCTGCTGCTCCTCAGCGGTGATGAAACTTCACATTGATCTGCAGCAGGTTCATCGCTTCGTCCCTGGAAACATCTCCGGTGTTGTTTTCTCTGTTTGCAGCTCGGTGCTGTGTTTGCATGAGTTGTGACTCTTTGCAGCGCGTGTGTCGTCACATTGATGAAGAGGTTTTCTTAACGGGCTCTCGGCCTCCGTGGCGTTAAGCAGCAGGAAGTCAGAAAGGCTCTGCAGCACGAACAGTTATGTTCATGTTGGAATCAGCTGCAGAGGTGTGGGTTTGTTTGTGTGTCAGCAGGGTTACACAATAACCACCGGAAGGATTAACACAAAACTGTCTGGATGATGTGGAATCAGTCGGGAAAGATCTTGATAAAAACATGTTTACAGGACAGATTTTTATGAGGTTGTGTAATTTAGTGCAGATCCAAATGAAAACCCAGATGTTGATAGTGAATTAAATGTGGTTTCATAAGGAGACAGTTATATGAGCTCTACTGAGTGATGCTCTACTTTCTCTTAAATTAAAGTGATTTCAGATCTGAACTTTTCCCTTTAATGATAAAAACCTCATTAGCTGCTTTGAAACCACTTTTTGAAAAGAGTTTTAAATTCTCTGTGCTGCATCGAGGACTCTAACAGTCGCTGGAGCACAAACTGTCTGACCTGTTTTCCATCGGCGGCCGATGACCCACATTACGTTAGAGCCTTCAGGCTGCAGGCATTTATGTTCGCATGCATGAGTGCACACCACCAGTAACTGTGTGCATGTATACTGTGTGTACATGTATACTCTGTGTGCATGTATACTGTGTGCATGTATACTGTGTGTGCATGTATACTCTGTGTGCATGTATACTCTGTGTGCATGTATACTCTGTGTGCATGTACACTGTGTGAGTGTATACTGCATGTGTACATGTTGGTGTAAGCAGAAACACGCCCCCACCTGTGTCAGTCTGTCAGAAGTGTGATCTGCTGCACATGGATGTGAGGATCTCTGCTGCTGTGATGCT
Organism: Hippoglossus stenolepis; assembly: GCF_022539355.2. Classification (NCBI taxonomy): domain Eukaryota; kingdom Metazoa; phylum Chordata; class Actinopteri; order Pleuronectiformes; family Pleuronectidae; genus Hippoglossus; species Hippoglossus stenolepis. The sequence goes on from NC_061496.1 coordinate 1,319,829, forward strand.
CAGAAAAACAAACGGTGAACGTGAGCGAGCGCCGTCCAGTTGAGTCCGGTTCTCCTGCTTCGGAGCCAGGAGTTAAAAGTGGGCTTGTTGCTGGGTGCAGGGGTTTGACGGATTCAGCAGCTGCTCGTGTCTCACCTGCTATTTATACATCCAGTGAGATGCCGGCGGCACGTGAGACTTTGGAAGAGTTTCTCTGCAGCTCTGTGCAGAACAAGAAGAAGCTTTTCTGCTTCAGGACCAGTTGGATTCATAATGTTTGTATAGTTTTGGGATTGTTGGTTTTCCATGTAAAAGATACAGACAGTGTTTTCCTCAGCTGAGTTCATGACATGTTTCTCCTCACTGGAGAATCAAGCACAATATTATCCTGCAGGTTTCAGGCTGTGTGTGAAGCAACAGGGAGATTTCATCTACATCTTATCCTGTTACAGTGAATACAGGCTTGTTGCTCATTTCTCTGTGAACACAAAGTGTCTGATGAACACGTTCGTTCTCTTCTGTCACAAAGCTGCAGCTCAAAGAAGCACATTGTCCCTTTAACTGAACAACAGCGCCCCCTGCAGCCACACGTTCACTGTGCGAGCGATGACTCAAGTCTCTCAATGTGTTGAGTTAAAACACAACTGAACGCTGGATATTACCCATGATCCTCTGCTTCCTGAACCAGAAGAGATGCTGCTGTAACAAATCCACCAAACTCAGAAATCTTCATGTTTCAAAGTTTCCTGCTGAACATTGGAGATAAACTCTGGTTTTTAATAACTTCAGAGTCTTTTTAACTGATCTCAGTTCAGCTTCACTCTCCAACTGGAGCTGATTCTGTTGAAATGCTAAAATCAGTCACATCCTGTATTTACTTCTCTAATCTAAATTCTGAAACTCTTCTTTCATCCTCAACTTCACTCATTTTCCTTTTCTCTGTGATTTTCGGCTGCAGGACATCGAGTTGAAGGTGGAGGTGGAGAGTTTGAAGAAGGAGCTTGAGGACAAGCAGCAGCTTCTGGACGAAGCTCTGTGAGTATTTCTCTTCTTCCTGCTCACGAGGTTTTTCACACACCAGAAGTTCTTCTGGTGTTTAAAGGTCGTGAACGTCCAAATCACTCATCCACACTTTATTATGTCTCCATAACAGACGTGGAGAAATATACATTTGAAAATATTCAGGCTCTTGCGCTGCACAGATTTGTTGAAGTGCCTTGAGGGAAACCTGCCTGCGAACTACAAAAACACTCTTTTCAACGGCAGTTCGATTATTTCCCATGAGCCCCTCAGTGCTCCAGAGCCCTCGGGACCCAGCGGCCTCTCATCACACGCGAGCCCGCCGCTCCGCAGCCTCGGCTCGCTATCACAACACGCACTGAGCCCCGAGGAATTCCATGTATGGACCTTTTGAAGAGGTTGAAGTGACCGTGCTCTGGTGCAGAGGACGAAGAGGGCGTGAGGACGAGGAGGTGGCGGAGGGGCGAGGGTTTGTTTTGAAGGGGGAGGAGAGTCAGGAGGAGCAAAGGGCAGGAGGTGGTTTGCTGCGTTGCTGAGTCGGGGAACTATTTGAGCTGCAGCACCTGTCTGAGGCGCAGCTGTCTGTCTCTCTCTGTCTCACTGTCCTCGGCCAATCAGCATCGAGAGTCTGCAAAACACTCAACACGTCCAATCACAGGGTTTCTCAAAGGTTACAGACACTTTTTAACTTCCAATGAACTGAGAGCTTTTCTGCTCAGGTTGATCATTCCACTTGTGTTCTTCACATCGTCCAATTCATTTCAGTCAAGCTGAGGATTTACTTTGCTACCTCGCCGGCTCAGATTACCCATAATCCTGTTGGTTAAATCCGTCCCTCGTGTTGACGGATGCATTTCATCCATGAAGAAGTTTCCTGAGTCAAGTTCAGGCTTCAGATTAAAGATGAAACTTTAATACAATAGAAAACTAGTTATTTAAAGGAGACATTCCTGTATTGAAAATGTTTCCCTGCTCTAATGTTCAGAAAACAACAGACTCGGAAGTTTTTACCGACAATTTCAAGTTAAGATTTTCTTCTCTAGAAGCATTTTACTTTTTATATTTCATATTTTCTCCATTTCACTTCCGGTTATTCCTGTAATTCAGTGTTTTTAATCTTTATTATAACAAGTTAATTCAGAGGAAACGAAGCACTTTGATTTGGAGACTGCACAGGTTGAGAAGCCGTGAACAGAACACGCGTGTGGTCACTAACGCTGCTACACACATGTTAAGTCAAACTGACCTTTGACTGATTCTTTTCCTAATGGATGGATGTAGGAACGACACCATTAGCTCAGGAACACGGCGTCATTATGCTCCGAGGACAGTGATTGGTCCAATCAGTCACTTTAACGTCAAAACAGTGAGCAGGGGAGGAAATTCCTCCGTGAGCAGAGTGAACGTGTCCGAGACGTTTTCTCTGGCTCTCTGTGCCGGTTCGTAAATAAACTCTGTGGCCACAGTTTATCAGAGGAGCTATTAACAGAGCCTGGCTGAGAGGAGTGAGGAGAGAGGAGAGGAGAGAGGAGAGAGGAGAGGAGTGAGGAGAGAGAGAGGGAGAGGAGAGAGGGAGAGAGGAGAGGAGAGAGGAGAGGAGAGGAGGAGAGGAGAGAGAGAGAGGAGAGGAGAGGAGAGGGAGAGGAGTGAGGAGAGGAGAGGGAGTGAGGAGAGAGGAGAGGAGAGAGGAGAGGAGTGATGAGAGAGGAGAGGAGAGGAGAGGAGAGGAGAGAGAGGAGAGGAGAGGAGAGGAGAGGAGAGGAGAGGAGAGGAGAGAGAGGAGAGAGAGGAGAGGAGAGAGGAGAGAGGAGAGAGGAGAGAGGAGAGAGGAGAGGAGGGAGAGAGGGAGGAGAGGAGAGGAGAGGAGGAGGAGAGGAGAGGAGTGAGGAGAGGAGA